>NC_092768.1:67551700-67790696 GCF_047496795.1 Chiloscyllium punctatum | reverse complement strand
GGAGAGGGTGGGGAAGGAGATGGGGGAAGGAGACGGGAAGGAGTGTAGGGTTAGTAGATGGGGGGAAGGATGGAAGGAAGGGTGAAGTAGAGGGGGGGAAGGAGATGGGGCGAAGGAGAGGCAGGGAAGGAGATGAGGGAAGGAAGGGGGTAGGAGTGGGGGGAAGTAGATAGGGGGAAGGAGAGGTGGGGAAAGAGATTGGGGGGTAGCAGGGGGGCAGGAGAGGGGGGTAAGGAGAGGGGGGTAAGGAGAGGGGGGTAAGGAGAGGGGGTGAAGGAGAGGGGGTGAAGGAGAGGGTGGGGAAGGAGGGGGGGGAAGGAGAGGGTGGGTTGGAGGGGGGTAGGATGGGGGACTGAAGGCGATGGGGGGAAGGAGAGGGGGAAGGAGATGGGGTGAAGGAAGGGGGAAGGAGATATGGGGGAAGGAGAGGGGCGAAGGAAGAGGGAAGGCGTTAGGGGCAAAGGAGAGGGGGAAGGAAGGGGCACATAGATGGGGGAAGGGGAGGGAAGGAGAGGGGGGAAAGGAGATGGGCGGAAGGAGATGGGGAGAAGGAGAGGGTGGGGAAGGAGAGGGGGGAAAGGAGATGTGGGAAGGGGCACGTGGAAGTAAGGGGGAAGGAGAGAGGGGGAAGGAGGGGTGGGAAGGAGGTAGGGGGAAGGAGATGGGGGAAGGAGAGGGAAAGGAGATGGGGAAGGAGAGGCGGGGAAGGAGATGGGGGAAGGAGAGGGGGTGGAAGGAAGGGGGAAGGAGATAGGGGGGAAGGAGAGGTGGGAAGGAGATACGGAGGAAGGAGAGGGGAAGGAGAGGGGGCGAAGGAGGGAGGGAAGGAAGGGGCAAGTAGATGGGGGGAAGGGGGGAAGGAGAGGGTGTAGCAGGGGGGAGGAAGGAGGAAGGATGGAGATGGGGGAAGGAGAGGGCTGAAGGAAGGGGGAAGAAGATGGGGGAAGGAGGGGGGATGGAAGGGGCAAGGAGATGGGGAAGAAGGAGAGGGGGAAGGAAGGGGGGAGGAGATAGGTGTGAAGCAGAGGGGGGGGATGACAGGGGGAAGGAGATGGGGGGAATGAGAGGGGGGAAGGGGAAAGGAGATAGGTGGAAGGAGAGCGGGGGAAGGAAGGGAGAAGGAGATAGTGGGGAAGGAAGGGGGAAGGAGATAGTGGGGAAGGAGGGGGGAAGGAAGGGGGAAGAAGATCGGGGGGAAGGGGAGGCGAAGTAAGGGGTAAGTAGATAAGGGGGAAGGAGAGGGGGGAAGGAAGCAGGAAGGAGATCTGGGGTAGGAGACGTGGGGGAAGGAAGGGGGAAGGAAATAGGAGGTAAGGAAAGGGGGATAGGAAGGGAGGAGACGGGGAAAGGAACGGGAAGGCGATGGGGGAAGGAGATAGGGGGAAGGAGATAGGGGGCACGAGAGTGGGAGGGAAGGAGATGGGGGGGAAGGAGGGGGGAAGGGGATGGGGTAAGTAGAGGGGAGACAAGAAGATGGGGGAAGGAGGGGGAAGCATGGGGTAAGGAGAGGGGGAAAGGAGAAAGGGACACGGAGTGGGGGAAGGAGATGGAGGGGAAGGAGAGGGGGTGGAAGGAAGGGGAAGGAGAGGGGTGGAAGGATATAGGGGGAAGGAGAGGGGGGAGAAGGAAGGGGGAAGGAGATAGGGGGTAAGAAGAGCGGGGGAAAGAAGGAAGGAGAGGGGGGAAGGATGGGGAAGGAGATGGGGGAAGTAGATTGGGGGGAGGAGATAGGGGGGAAACCAGAGGAGGTGGGAAGGAGATGGGGGAAGGAGAGGGGGGAAGGAGAGGGTGGGAAGGAAGGGGGAAGGAGAGGGTGGGAAGGAAGGGGGAAGGAGAGGTGGAGAAGGAGTTTGGGGAAAGGAGAGGGTGGGAAGGAAGGGGGAAGGAGAGGTGGAGAAGGAGATTGGGGAAAGGAGAGGGGGAAAGGAGAGGGGGAAAGGAGATGGGAGGTAGGAGGGGGGGCAAGAAGATGGTGTGGAGGAGGGGTGGAAGGAAGGGGGGAAGGAGAGGGGGAAGGAGATGGGGAAAGAAGGTGGAAAGGAGAGGGGGTGGAAGGAAGGGGGAAGAAGATGGGGGGAAGACGAGGGAGGAAGGAGAGGTGGGTAAGAGATGGGGGAAGGAGTGGGGGGAAGGAAGGGGGAAGGAAATGGGGGGAAGGAGAGGCGGGAAGGAGAGGGGTGGGACGAAGGGAGAAGGAGATGGGGGAAGGAGAGGAGGGGTAAGGAAGGGGGAGGTAGATAGGGGGAAGGAGAGGGGGAAGGAGGGGTGGAAAGAAGGGAGAAGGGGTTAGGGGGGAAAGAGAGGGGGGAAGGAAGGTGGAAGGAGATTGGGAGGAGGGGGGAACGAAGGGGCAAGGAGTTGGGGGGAGGAGAGTGGGGAAGGAGAGGGTGGAAGGAGATAGTGGGGAAGGAGAGGGGGGAAGAAGATGGGGGAAGGAGAAGGGGGTGGAAGGAGAGGGGGAAGGAGAGGGTGGGGAAGGAGATAAGGGGAAGGAGAGGGGGGAAGGAAGGGGGACGGAGATAGGGAGAAGGAGATGGGGGAAGGAGAGCGGCGGAAGGAAGGGGGAAGTAGAGGGGGGAAGGAGATGGGGGGAAGGAGTGGGGGTGGAAGGAAGGGGGAAGGAGAGGGGGAAGGAAGGGGGAAGGAGATAGGGTAGAAGGAGAGGGGGAAGGAAGGGGGAGGAGATGGGGGTAGTAAGGGGGTAGGAGATAGGTGGGAAGAAGAGGGGGGAAGGAAGGGGGAAGGAGATAGGTGGGAAGAAGAGGGGGGGAAGGAAGGGGGAAGGAGATAGTGGGGAAGGACAGGGGGGAAGGAGGTGGGAAGGCGATGGGTGGAAGGACATGAGGGGGAAGGAAGGGGGAAGGAGATGGGGGAAGGAGGAGTGGAAAGAAGGGGGAAGGAGTTAGGGGGGAAGGAGAGGGGGGAAGGGAGGGGCAAGGAGTTGGGGGGAGGAGAGTGGGAAAGGAAAGGGGGAAGGAGATAGTGGGGAAGGAGAGGGGGGAAGAAGATGGGGGAATGAGAAGGGGTGGAAGGAGAGGGGGAAGGAGAGGGTGGGGAAGGAGATAAGGGGAAGGAGAGGGGGGAAGGAAGGGGGACGGAGATAGGGAGAAGGAGAGGGGGGAAGGAGATGGGGAAAGGAGAGGGGTGGAAGGAGATAGGGGGAAGGAGATGGGGAAAAGGAGATGGGGAAGGAAGGGGGAAGGAGATGGGGGTAGTAAGAGGGAAGGAGATAGGTGGGAAGGAGAAAGGGAAGGAAGGGTGAAGGAGATGGGGGAAGGTGAGGGGGAAGGAGAAGGGGGAAGTAGAGAGGGGGGGAAGGAGTGGAGGGGGGGAAGGAGAGAGGGGGGAAGGAAGTGGGAAGGAGATCGGGGAAGGAGGGGGGAAGGAAGGGGGAAGGAGATAGGAGGTAAGGTGAGGGGGGAAGGAAGGAAGAAGAGGGGGAAAGGAAGGGGAAGGCGATGGGGGGGAAGGAGATAGTGGGGAAGGAGATAGGGGGAACGAGAGGGGGAGGGAAGGAGATGGTGGGGGAGAAGAGGGGGAGGGGGCGAAGGAGAGGAGGTGAAGAAGAGTGGGGAAGGAGAGGTTTGGAAGGAATGGGGAAGGAGAGGGGGAAGGAGATGAGGGAAGGAGAGAGTGGGGAAGGAGAGGGTGGGAAGGAAGGGGGAAGGAGAGGGTGGGAAGGAAGGGGGAAGGAGAGGTGGAGAAGGAGATTGGGGAAAGGAGAGGGGGAAAGGAGAGGGGGAAAGGAGATGGGAGGTAGGAGGGGGGGCAAGAAGATAATGTGGAGGAGGGGTGGAAGGAAGGGGGAAGGAGAGGGGGAAGGAGATAGGGGGAAAGAAGGTGGAAAGGAGAGGGGGTGGAAGGAAGGGGGAAGAAGATGGGGGAAGACGAGGGAGGAAGGAGAGGTGGGAAAGAGATGGGGGAAGGAGTGGGGGGAAGGAAGGGGGAAGGAAATGGGGGGAAGGAGAGGCGGGAAGGAGAGGGGTGGGACGAAGGGAGAAGGAGATGGGGGAAGGAGAGGAGGGGTAAGGAAGGGGGAGGTAGATAGGGGGAAGGAGAGGGGGAAGGAGGGGTGGAAAGAAGGGAGAAGGGGTTAGGGGGAAAGAGAGGGGGGAAGGAAGGTGGAAGGAGATTGGGAGGAGGGGGGAACGAAGGGGCAAGGGGTTGGGGGGAGGAGAGTGTGGAAGGAGATAGTGGGGAAGGAGAGGGGGGAAGAAGATGGGGGAAGGAGAAGGGGTGGAAGGAGAGGGGGAAGGAGAGGGTGGGGAAGGAGATAGGGGAGAAGGAGAGGGGGAAGGAAGGGGGAGGAGATGGGGGGTAGTAAGGGGGAAGGAGATAGGTGGGAAGAAGAGGGGGGAAGGAAGGGGGAAGGAGATAGGTGGGAAGAAGAGGGGGGAAGGAAGGGGGAAGTAGATAGTGGGGAAGGACAGGGGGGAAGGAGGTGGGAAGGCGATGGGGGGAAGGACATGAGGGGGAAGGAAGGGGGAAGGAGATGGGGGAAGGAGGAGTGGAAAGAAGGGGGAAGGAGTTAGGGGGGAAGGAGAGGGGGGAAGGGAGGGGCAAGGAGTTGGGGGGAGGAGAGTGGGAAAGGAAAGGGGGGAAGGAGATAGTGGGGAAGGAAAGGGGGGAAGAAGATGGGGGAAGGAGAAGGGGTGGAAGGAGAGGGGGAAGGAGAGGGTGGGGAAGGAGATAAGGGGAAGGAGAGGGGGGAAGGAAGGGGGACGGAGATAGGGAGAAGGAGAGGGGGGAAGGAGATGGGGAAAGGAGAGGGGTGGAAGGAGATAGGGGGAAGGAGATGGGGAGAAGGAGATGGGGAAGGAAGGGGGAAGGAGATGGGGGTAGTAAGAGGGAAGGAGATAGGTGGGAAGGAGAAAGGGAAGGAAGGGTGAAGGAGATGGGGGAAGGTGAGGGGGAAGGAGAAGGGGGAAGTAGAGAGGGGGGAAGGAGTGGAGGGGGGAAGGAGAGAGGGGGAAGGAAGTGGGAAGGAAATCGGGAAAGGAGGGGGGAAGGAAGGGGGAAGGAGATAGGAGGTAAGGTGAGGGGGGAAGGAAGGAAGAAGAGGGGGAAAGGAAGGGGAAGGCGATGGGGGGAAGGAGATAGTGGGGAAGGAGATGGGGGAACGAGAGGGGGAGGGAAGGAGATGGTGGGGGAGGAGAGGGGGAGGGGGCGAAGGAGAGGAGGTGAAGAAGAGTGGGGAAGGAGAGGTTTGGAAGGAATGGGGAAGGAGAGGGGGAAGGAGATGGGGAAGGAGAGAGTGGGGAAGGAGAGGGGGAAGGAGATGGGGGGAAGGAAGAGAGAAGGCCATGGGGGAAAGGAGGGGTGGTAAGGAGAAAGGGCGGAAGGAGATGGGGGAAGGAGAGGGGGTCAAGGAGATGGTGGGAAAATGAGGGGGGAAGGAGATTGGGGGAAGGAGATAGGTGGAAGTAGAGGGCGGGGAAGGAGAGAGAGGGGGGAAGGAGGGGGGAAAGGAAGGGGGAAGGAGATGGGGGAAGGAGAGAGGGGGAAGGAGGGGGGAAGTAGAGGGGGGGATGAAGAGGAGTGAAGGAGAGGCGTAAGGAGGTGGGGGGAAGGCGAGTGTGGGGAAGTGGTGGGAAGGAGGGGTTAGGAGTGGGGAGGAAGGGGAAAGGAAGGAGATGGGTGAAAGGAGAGGGGGGACGGAAGGGGGAAGGAGATAGGGGGAAGGAGGGGGGAAGGAAGGGGGAAGGAGAGGGGGTAGGAGATGGGGAAGGAGATGGGGAAGGAGAGGGGTGGAAGGAAGGGGGAAGGAGATAGGGGGAAGGAGGGGGGAAGGAAGGGGGAATGAGAGGGGGTAGGAGATGGGGAAGGAGAGGGGTGGAAGGAAGGGGGAAGGAGAGGGGAGGGAATGAGATAGGGGGAAAGAGGGGGAAGGAGAGAGGGGAAGGAAGGGGGAAGGAGATTGGGGGAAGGGCATGAAGGAAGGGGAAACACGATAGGGGGGAATGGGGGAAGGAAGGGGGAAGGAGATAGGGGCGTAAGAGGGGGGTGATGGAAGGGGGAAGGAGAGGGTAGTAGGAGATAGGGGGACGGAGAGGCGGGGAAGGAGATGGGGGAAGTAGATGGGGGAGGAGAGGGGGGAAGGAGAAGGGGAAGGAGATAGGGGGGCAGGAGAGGGGGGGCAGGTGAGGGGGTAAGGAGAGGGGGTGAAGGAGAGGGGGAAGAGAGGGGGTGAAGGAGAGGGGGGAAGGAGGTGGGGGGAAGGAGAGGGTGGGGAAGGAGAGGGCGTGAAGGAGAGGGTGGGTCGGAGAGGGGAGGAAGGGGGAAGGAAGGAGATGGGGAAGGAAGGGGGAATGAGATAGGGGGAAGGAAAGGGGGGAAGGAGAGTGGGGAAGGAGAGGGGGAAGGAGATAGGGGGAAAGGAGATGGGGAAAGGAGATGAGGGAAGGAGAGGGGGTGAAGGAGAAGGGGGAAAGAGAGGGGGTGAAGGAGAGGGGGGAAGGAGGTGGGGGTAGGAGAGGGGGGAAGGAGAGGGTGGGATGGAGGGGGGGAGGAAGGGGAAGGAAGGAGATGGGGAAGGAGGGGGGGAAGGAAGTGGGAAGGAGATGGGTGAAGGAGAGGGGGGGAAGGAAGAGAGAAGGAGATGGGGGAAGGAGGGGTGGGAAGGAGAAAGGGGGAAGGAGATAGGGGGAAGGAGAGGGGGGCAAGGAGATGGTGGGAAGATGAGGGGGAAGGAGATTGGGGAAGGAGATAGGTGGAAGTAGAGGGCGGGGAAGCAGAGAGAGAGGGTGGAAGGAGGGGGGAAGGAAGGGGGAAGGAGATGGGGGAAGGAGGAGGGTGAGGAGAGAGGGGAAGGAGAGGGGGAAAGTAGAGGGGGGGAAGTAGAGGGGAGAAGAAGAGGTGTGAAGCTGAGGGGTAAGGAAGTGGGGGGAAGGCGAGTGTGGGGAAGTGGTGGGAAGGAGGGGTTAGGAGTGGGGAGGAAGGGGAAAGGAAGGAGATGGGTGAAAGGACAGGGGGGAAGGAAGGGGGAAGGAGATAGGGGAAGAGGGGGGGAGGAAGGGGGAAGGAGATAGGGGAGGGAACGAGATAGGGGGAAGGAGAGGGGGAAGGAAGGGGGAAGGAGATGGGGGAAGGAGAGGGTGGGGAAGGAGGGGTGGGAAGGAGAAAGGGGGGAAGGAGATAGCGGGAAGGAGAGGGGTGCAAGGAGATGGGGGAAGGAGAGGGGGTGGAAGGAGAGGTGGTGAAGGAAGGGGGAAGGAGATGGGGGAAGGAGATGAGGGGAAGAAGAGGGGGGAGGAGATAGGGGGGAAGGAGAGGCGTGGAAGGAGATGGGGGAAGGAGAGGGGGTGGATGGAATGGGGTAGGAGAGGGCGGGAAGGAGATGGGAAGGAGATGGGGAAGGAGGGGGTGGAAGGAGAGGGGGGAAGGAGATAGAGGGGAAGGAGATGGGGCAAGGAGAGGGGGAAGGAGATGGGGAAAGGAGGGGAGGAGAAGGAAGGGGGAAGGAAGGAGAGGGGGAAGGAGAGGGTAGGAAGTAGAGGTGGGGAAGGAGATGGGGAAGGAAGGGGGAAGGAGATAGGGGGAAGGAGAGGCGGGGAAGGAGAGGCGGGGAAGGAGATGGGGGAAGGAGAGGGGGTGGATGGAATGGGGTAGGAGAGGGCGGGAAGGAGATGGGAAGGAGATGGGGAAGGAGGGGGTGGAAGGAGAGGGGGGAAGGAGATAGAGGGGAAGGAGATGGGGCAAGGAGAGGGGGAAGGAGATGGGGAAAGGAGGAGAGGAGAAGGAAGGGGGAAGGAAGGAGAGGGGGAAGGAGAGGGTAGGAAGTAGAGGTGGGGAAGGAGATGGGGAAGGAAGGGGGAAGGAGATAGGGGGAAGGAGAGGCGGGGAAGGAGAGGCGGGGAAGGAGATGGGGGGAAGGAGAGGGGGTGAATGGAATGGGGAAGGAGAGTGCAGGAAGGAGATGGGGGAAGGAGAGGGGGAAGGAGAGGGGGGAAAGGAGAGTGGGGGGAAGGAAGGGGAAAGGAGATGGGGAAGGAGAGGGGGAAGGAGATTAGGGGGCAGGAGAGGGATGCAGGTGAAGGGGGAAGGAGAGTGGGGGTAAGGAGAAGGGGTGAAGCAGAAGGGGGAGAGAGGGGGTGAAGGAGAGGGGGGAAGGAGGTGGGGGTGTAGGAGAGGATGGGGAAGGAGGGGAAAGGAGAGTGTGGGGCGGAGGGGGGAGAAGGGGGAAGGAAGGAGATGGGGAAGGAGAGGGGGGAAGGAGATAGGGGAAGGAGATAGGGGAAGGAGATGGGGGAAGGAGATGGGGGAAGGAGAGGGGGGAAGTTGATAGTGGGGAAGGAGAGGGGGGCGAGGAGAGAGGGGGAAGGAGAAAGGGAGAAGGAGAGGGGGGTGAAGGAAGGGGGAAGGAGATGGGGTAAGGAGAGCGGGGAAGGAAGGGGGGAAGGAGAGGGTGGAATGAGGAGGGCGAACGAGGGGGGGAAGGAGAAGGGAGGAAGGAGATTTGGGGAAGAAGATGGGGGAAGGAGATAGGAGAAGGAGATGGGAGGGAAGTGGGGGGAAGGAGAGGGGGGAAGGCGAGGGGGGCAAGGAGGGGGGAAGGAGATGGGGGTAAGGAGAGTTGGGGAAAGGAGAGGGGGGAAAGAGATTGGGGGTAGCAGGGGGGCAGGAGAGGGGGGAAGGAGAGGGGGTAAGGAGAGGGTGGAAGGAGAAGGGGTGAAGGAGATGGGGGAAGGAGGTGGGGGAAGGAGAGGGTGGGGAAGGAGAGGGTGGGTCGGAGGGGGGAGGAAGGGGAAACGGAAGGAGATGGGGGAAGGAGAGGGGGAAGGAAGGGGGAAGGAGATAGGGGAAGGAGAGGGGGAAGGATGGGGCAAGGAGATGGGGGAAAGAGAGGAGGGAAAGGAGGGGGGAAGGAGATGGGGAAGGAGAGGGTGGGTCGGAAGGGGGAGGAAGGGGGACGGAAGGAGATGGGGAAGGAGAGGGGGAAGGAAGGGGGAAGGAGATAGGGGGGGAAGGAGAGGGGGAAGAATGGGGCAAGGAGATGGGGGAAGGAGAGGAGGGGAAGGAGAGGGGGGAAGGAGATTGGGAAGGGGATGGAGAAGGAGAGGGTATGGAAGGAGAGGGGGGAAGGAGAGGGTGGGAAGAGGGGAGGGAAGGAGAAAGGGGGGAAGGAGGTAGGGAGAAGGAGAGAGGGGCAAGGAGATTGGTGGAAGATGAGGGAAGGAGATGGGGGGAAGGAGAGTGTGGGGATGTGGTGGGAAGCAGGGGTTAGGAGTGGGGGAGGAAGGGGGAAGGAAGCAGATGGGGAAAGGAGAGGGGGGAAGGAAGGGGGAAGGAGGTAGGGGGAGGAGGGGGGAACGAAGGGGCAAGGAGTTGGGGGGATGATAGTGGGGAAGGAGAGGGGGGAACGAAGGGGCAAAGAGTTGGGGGGAGGAGAGTGGGGAAGGAGAGGGGGGAAGGAGATAGGGGGAAGGAGAGGGTGGGGAAGGAGAGGGGTGAAGGAGATGGGGAAAGGAGGGGAGAAGAAGAAAGGGGGAAGGAGATGGGGGAATGAGAGGGGGTGGAAGGAGAGGGGGGAAAGAGATGGGGGAAGGAGAGGGTGGGGAAGGAGATGGGGGAAGGAGACGGGAAGGAGTGTAGTGTTAGTAGATGGGGGGAAGGATGGGAGTAAGGGGGAAGTAGGGGGGGGAAGGAGATGGGGCGAAGGAGAGGCAGGGAAGGAGATGAGGGAAGGAAGGGGGTAGGAGTGGGGGGGAAGGAGATGGGGGAAGGAGAGGTGGGGAAAGAGATTGGGGGTAGCAGGGGGGCAGGAGAGGGGGGTAAGGAGAGGGGGGTAAGGAGAGGGGGGTAAGGAGAGGGGGTGAAGGAGAGGGGGTGAAGGAGAGGGTGGGGAAGGAGGGGGGGAAGGAGAGGGTGGGTTGGAGGGGGGTAGGATGGGGGACTGAAGGCGATGGGGGGAAGGAGAGGGGGAAGGAGATGGGGTGAAGGAAGGGGGAAGGAGATATGGGGGAAGGAGAGGGGCGAAGGAAGAGGGAAGGCGTTAGGGGCAAAGGAGAGGGGGAAGGAAGGGGCACATAGATGGGGGAAGGGGAGGGAAGGAGAGGGGGAAAGGAGATGGGCGGAAGGAGATGGGGAGAAGGAGAGGGTGGGGAAGGAGAGGGGGGAAAGGAGATGTGGGAAGGGGCACGTGGAAGTAAGGGGGAAGGAGAGAGGGGGAAGGAGGGGTGGGAAGGAGGTAGGGGGAAGGAGATGGGGGAAGGAGAGGGAAAGGAGATGGGGAAGGAGAGGCGGGGAATGAGATGGGGGAAGGAGAGGGGGTGGAAGGAAGGGGGAAGGAGATAGGGGGGAAGGAGAGGTGGGAAGGAGATACGGAGGAAGGAGAGGGGAAGGAGAGGGGGCGAAGGAGGGAGGGAAGGAAGGGGCAAGTAGATGGGGGGAAGGGGGGAAGGAGAGGGTGTAGCAGGGGGGAGGAAGGAGGAAGGATGGAGATGGGGGAAGGAGAGGGCTGAAGGAAGGGGGAAGAAGATGGGGGATGGAGGGGGGATGGAAGGGGCAAGGAGATGGGGAAGAAGGAGAGGGGGAAGGAAGGGGGGAGGAGATAGGTGTGAAGCAGAGGGGGGGATGATAGGGGGAAGGAGATGGGGGGAATGAGAGGGGGGAAGGGGAAAGGAGATAGGTGGAAGGAGAGCGGGGGAAGGAAGGGGGAAGGAGATAGTGGGGAAGGAAGGGGGAAGGAGATAGTGGGGAAGGAGGGGGGAAGGAAGGGGGAAGAAGATCGGGGGGAAGGGGAGGCGAAGTAAGGGGTAAGTAGATAAGGGGGAAGGAGAGGGGGGAAGGAAGCAGGAAGGAGATCTGGGGTAGGAGACGTGGGGGAAGGAAGGGGGAAGGAAATAGGAGGTAAGGAAAGGGGGATAGGAAGGGAGGAGACGGGGAAAGGAACGGGAAGGCGATGGGGGAAGGAGATAGGGGGAAGGAGTTTGGGGGCACGAGAGTGGGAGGGAAGGAGATGGGGGGAAGGAGGGGGGAAGGGGATGGGGTAAGTAGAGGGGAGACAAGAAGATGGGGGAAGGAGGGGGAAGCATGGGGTAAGGAGAGGGGGAAAGGAGAAAGGGACACGGAGTGGGGGATGGAGATGGAGGGGAAGCAGAGGGGGTGGAAGGAAGGGGAAGGAGAGGGGTGGAAGGATATAGGGGGAAGGAGAGGGGGGAGAAGGAAGGGGGAAGGAGATAGGGGGTAAGAAGAGCGGGGGAAAGAAGGAAGGAGAGGGGGGAAGGATGGGGAAGGAGATGGGGGAAGTAGATTGGGGGGAGGAGATAGGGGGAAACCAGAGGAGGTGGGAAGGAGATGGGGGAAGGAGAGGGGGGAAGGAGAGGGTGGGAAGGAAGGGGGAAGGAGAGGGTGGGAAGGAAGGGGGAAGGAGAGGTGGAGAAGGAGATTGGGGAAAGGAGAGGGTGGGAAGGAAGGGGGAAGGAGAGGTGGAGAAGGAGATTGGGGAAAGGAGAGGGGGAAAGGAGAGGGGGAAAGGAGATGGGAGGTAGGAGGGGGGGCAAGAAGATAATGTGGAGGAGGGGTGGAAGGAAGGGGGAAGGAGAGGGGGAAGGAGATGGGGAAAGAAGGTGGAAAGGAGAGGGGGTGGAAGGAAGGGGGAAGAAGATGGGGGGAAGACGAGGGAGGAAGGAGAGGTGGGTAAGAGATGGGGGAAGGAGTGGGGGGAAGGAAGGGGGAAGGAAATGGGGGGAAGGAGAGGCGGGAAGGAGAGGGGTGGGACGAAGGGAGAAGGAGATGGGGGAAGGAGAGGAGGGGTAAGGAAGGGGGAGGTAGATAGGGGGAAGGAGAGGGGGAAGGAGGGGTGGAAAGAAGGGAGAAGGGGTTAGGGGGAAAGAGAGGGGGGAAGGAAGGTGGAAGGAGATTGGGAGGAGGGGGGAACGAAGGGGCAAGGAGTTGGGGGGAGGAGAGTGGGGAAGGAGAGGGTGGAAGGAGATAGTGGGGAAGGAGAGGGGAGAAGAAGATGGGGGAAGGAGAAGGGGTGGAAGGAGAGGGGGAAGGAGAGGGTGGGGAAGGAGATAAGGGGAAGGAGAGGGGGGAAGGAAGGGGGACGGAGATAGGGAGAAGGAGATGGGGGAAGGAGAGCCGCGGAAGGAAGGGAGAAGTAGAGGGGGGAAGGAGATGGGGGGAAGGAGTGGGGGTGGAAGGAAGGGGGAAGGAGAGGGAGGAAGGAAGGGGGAAGGAGATAGGGTAGAAGGAGAGGGGGAAGGAAGGGGGAGGAGATGGGGGTAGTAAGGGGGAAGGAGATAGGTGGGAAGAAGAGGGGGGAAGGAAGGGGGAAGGAGATAGGTGGGAAGAAGAGGGGGGAAGGAAGGAAGGGGAAGGAGATAGTGGGGAAGGACAGGGGGAAAGGAGGTGGGAAGGCGATGGGGGAAGGACATGAGGGGGAAGGAAGGGGGAAGGAGATGGGGGAAGGAGGAGTGGAAAGAAGGGGGAAGGAGTTAGGGGGGAAGGAGAGGGGGAAGGGAGGGGCAAGGAGTTGGGGGGAGGAGAGTGGGAAAGGAAAGGGGGGAAGGAGATAGTGGGGAAGGAGAGGGGGGAAGAAGATGGGGGAATGAGAAGGGGTGGAAGGAGAGGGGGAAGGAGAGGGTGGGGAAGGAGATAAGGGGAAGGAGAGGGGGAAGGAAGGGGGACGGAGATAGGGAGAAGGAGAGGGGGGAAGGAGATGGGGAAAGGAGAGGGGTGGAAGGAGATAGGGGGAAGGAGATGGGGAAAAGGAGATGGGGAAGGAAGGGGGAAGGAGATGGGGGTAGTAAGAGGGAAGGAGATAGGTGGGAAGGAGAAAGGGAAGGAAGGGGGAAGGAGATAGGGGGAAGGAAGGGTGAAGGAGATGGGGGAAGGTGAGGGGGAAGGAGAAGGGGGAAGTAGAGAGGGGGGAAGGAGTGGAGGGGGGAAGGAGAGAGGTGGGAAGGAAGTGGGAAGGAGATCGGGGAAGGAGGGGGGAAGGAAGGGGGAAGGAGATAGGAGGTAAGGTGAGGGGGGAAGGAAGGAAGAAGAGGGGGAAAGGAAGGGGAAGGCGATGGGGGAAGGAGATAGTGGGGAAGGAGATAGGGGGAACGAGAGGGGGAGGGAAGGAGATGGTGGGGGAGGAGAGGGGGAGGGGGCGAAGGAGAGGAGGTGAAGAAGAGTGGGGAAGGAGAGGTTTGGAAGGAATGGGGAAGGAGAGGGGGAAGGAGATGGGGAAGGAGAGAGTGGGGAAGGAGAGGGGGAAGGAGATGGGGGGAAGGAAGAGAGAAGGCCATGGGGGAAAGGAGGGGTGGTAAGGAGAAAGGGCGGAAGGAGATGGGGGAAGGAGAGGGGGTCAAGGAGATGGTGGGAAAATGAGGGGGGAAGGAGATTGGGGGGAGGAGATAGGTGGAAGTAGAGGGCGGGGAAGGAGAGAGAGGGGGGAAGGAGGGGGGAAAGGAAGGGGGAAGGAGATGGGGGAAGGAGAGGGGGGGATGAGGAGGAGTGAAGGAGAGGCGTAAGGAGGTGGGGGGAAGGCGAGTGTGGGAAAGTGGTGGGAAGGAGGGGTTAGGAGTGGGGAGGAAGGGGAAAGGAAGGAGATGGGTGAAAGGAGAGGGGGGAAGGAAGGGGGAAGGAGATAGGGGGAAGGAGGGGGGAAGGAAGGGGGAAGGAGAGGGGGTAGGAGATGGGGAAGGAGATGGGGAAGGAGAGGGGTGGAAGGAAGGGGGAAGGAGATAGGGGGAAGCAGGGGGGAAGGAAGGGGGAAGGAGAGGGGGTAGGAGATGGGGAAGGAGAGGGGTGGAAGGAAGGGGGAAGGAGAGGGGAGGGAATGAGATAGGGGGAAAGAGGGGGAAGGAGAGAGGGGAAGGAAGGGGGAAGGAGATTGGGGGAAGGGCATGAAGGAAGGGGAAACACGATTGGGGGAAGGGGGGAAGGAAGGGGGAAGGAGATAGGGGCGTAAGAGGGGGGTGATGGAAGGGGGAAGGAGAGGGTAGTAGGAGATAGGGGGACGGAGAGGCGGGGAAGGAGATGGGGGAAGTAGATGGGGGAGGAGAGGGGGGAAGGAGAAGGGGAAGGAGATAGGGGGGCAGGAGAGGGGGGGGCAGGTGAGGGGGTAAGGAGAGGGGGTGAAGGAGAGGGGGAAGAGAGGGGGTGAAGGAGAGGGGGGAAGGAGGTGGGGGGAAGGAGAGGGTGGGGAAGGAGAGGGCGTGAAGGAGAGGGTGGGTCGGAGAGGGGAGGAAGGGGGAAGGAAGGAGATGGGGAAGGAAGGGGGAATGAGATAGGGGGAAGGAAAGGGGGGAAGGAGAGTGGGGAAGGAGAGGGGGAAGGAGATAGGGGGAAAGGAGATGGGGAAAGGAGATGAGGGAAGGAGAGGGGGTGAAGGAGAGGGGGGAAAGAGAGGGGGTGAAGGAGAGGGGGGAAGGAGGTGGGGGTAGGAGAGGGGGGAAGGAGAGGGTGGGATGGAGGGGGGGAGGAAGGGGAAGGAAGGAGATGGGGAAGGAGGGGGGGAAGGAAGTGGGAAGGAGATGGGGGAAGGAGAGGGGGAAGGATGGGGGAAGGAGGTGGGGGAAGGAGAGGGGGGAAGGAGAGGGGGGAAGGAGATGGGGAAGGAGATGGGGGAAGGAGATGGGGGAAGGAAGAGAGAAGGAGATGGGGGAAGGAGGGGTGGGAAGGAGAAAGGGGGAAGGAGATAGGGGGAAGGAGAGGGGGGCAAGGAGATGGTGGGAAGATGAGGGGGAAGGAGATTGGGGAAGGAGATAGGTGGAAGTAGAGGGCGGGGAAGCAGAGAGAGAGGGTGGAAGGAGGGGGGAAGGAAGGGGGAAGGAGATGGGGGAAGGAGGAGGGTAAGGAGAGAGGGGAAGGAGAGGGGGAAAGTAAAGGGGGGGTAGTAGAGGGGGGGAAAAAGAGGTGTGAAGCTGAGGGGTAAGGAGGTGGGGGAAGGCGAGTGTGGGGAAGTGGTGGGAAGGAGGGGTTAGGAGTGGGGAGGAAGGGGAAAGGAAGGAGATGGGTGAAAGGACAGGGGGGAAGGAAGGGGGAAGGAGATAGGGGAAGAGGGGGGGAGGAAGGGGGAAGGAGATAGGGGAGGGAACGAGATAGGGGGAAGGAGAGGGGGAAGGAAGGGGGAAGGAGATGGGGGAAGGAGAGGGTGGGGAAGGAGGGGTGGGAAGGAGAAAGGGGGGAAGGAGATAGCGGGAAGGAGAGGGGTGCAAGGAGATGGGGGAAGGAGAGGGGGTGGAAGGAGAGGTGGTGAAGGAAGGGGGAAGGAGATGGGGGAAGGAGATGAGGGGAAGAAGAGGGGGGAGGAGATAGGGGGGAAGGAGAGGCGTGGAAGGAGATGGGGGAAGGAGAGGGGGTGGATGGAATGGGGTAGGAGAGGGCGGGAAGGAGATGGGAAGGAGATGGGGAAGGAGGGGGTGGAAGGAGAGGGGGGAAGGAGATAGAGGGGAAGGAGATGGGGCAAGGAGAGGGGGAAGGAGATGGGGAAAGGAGGGGAGGAGAAGGAAGGGGGAAGGAAGGAGAGGGGGAAGGAGAGGGTAGGAAGTAGAGGTGGGGAAGGAGATGGGGAAGGAAGGGGGAAGGAGATAGGGGGAAGGAGAGGCGGGGAAGGAGAGGCGGGGAAGGAGATGGGGGGAAGGAGAGGGGGTGAATGGAATGGGGAAGGAGAGTGCAGGAAGGAGATGGGGGAAGGAGAGGGGGAAGGAGAGGGGGGAAAGGAGAGTGGGGGGAAGGAAGGGGAAAGGAGATGGGGAAGGAGAGGGGGAAGGAGATTAGGGGGCAGGAGAGGGATGCAGGTGAAGGGGGAAGGAGAGTGGGGGTAAGGAGAAGGGGTGAAGCAGAAGGGGGAAAGAGAGGGGGTGAAGGAGAGGGGGGAAGGAGGTGGGGGTGTAGGAGAGGATGGGGAAGGAGAGGAAAGGAGAGTGTGGGGCGGAGGGGGGAGTAGGGGGAAGGAAGGAGATGGGGAAGGAGAGGGGGAAGGAGAGGGTGGTAGGAGATGGGGGAAGGAGAGGGGGGAAGGAGAGGGGGGAAGGAGATAGGGGGAAGGAGATGGGGGAAGGAGATAGGGGGAAGGAGATGGGGGAAGGAGAGGGGGGAAGGAGAGGGGGGAAGGAGATAGGGGGAAGGAGATGGGGGAAGGAAAGGGGGGCAAGGAGATGGTGGGAAGATGAGGGGGAAGGAGATGGGGGAAGGAGGTGGGGGGAAGGAGAGTGTTTAAGGAAAGGGGGGAAGAGATAGGAGGATGGAGATATGGAAGCAGAGGGTGGGGAAGGAGGGAGAAGGAGATGGGGGAAGGAAGGGAGAAGGAGATGGGGAAGGAGAGAAGAGGAAGTAGAGGGTAGGGAAGGACAGAGGGCGGAAGGAGGGGTGGAATGAAGGGGGAAGGAGATGGGGGGAAGTAGAGGGGGGAAAAAGAGGGGTGAACGAGAGGGGTAAGAGGTAGGGTGAAGGCGAGTGTGGGGAAGTGGTGGGAAGGAGGGGTTAGGAGTGGGGAGGAAGTGGGAAGGAAGGAGATGGGGGAAAGGAAATGGGGAATGAGATAGGGGAAAGAGGGGGTAAAAGGAAGGGGGAAGGAGGGGGAAAAGTGATGGGGGAAGCAGATGGGGGATGGAGAGGGGAGGGAAGAAGATGGGGAAGGAGGGGGTAAGGAGAGGGTGGAAGGGGGGATGGAAGGGGGAATGAGATTGGGGGAAGGGCATGAAGGAAGGGGGGACGCGATTGGGGGGAAGGGGGGGAGGAAGGGGGAAGGAAATAGGTGCGAAAGAGGGGGAGAAGGAAGGGGGAAGGAGAGGGGTGAAGGAGATAGGGGGAAGGAGAGGCGGGGAAGGAGAGGGGGGTAGGAGGGGGATGAAGGGGGAAGGAGATGGTGGAAAGGGTGTTAAGGAAGGGGGAACGCGATCGGGGAAGGGGGGAAGGAAGGGGGAAGGAGATAGGGGCGAAGGGGATTGGAAGGGGGAAGGAGATAGGGGCAAAGGAGAGGTGGGGGAGGAAGGGGGTAGGGGATGGGGAAGAAGAGGGTGGGGAAGGAGAGTGAGGGAAGGAGATGGGGGAAGGAGGGGGGAAGGAAGGGGTTAGGAGATGGGGGAAGGAGAGGGGGTTGAAGGAGGGGGCAGGAGATGGATGGGAAGGTGAGGGTGGGGAAAGTGAGGACGGAAGGAGATAGGGGGAAGGAGGGTGGGGAAGGAAGGGGGTATGAGTTAGGGGGAAGGAGGGGTGGGAAGGAGATGGGGGAAGGAGAGCGGTGGATAGAGATAGAGGGGAAGGAGAGAGGGAGAAGGAGAGGAGGGAGAATGAGACGGGGAAAGAGAGGGGGGAAGGAGAGGGGACGGAAGGAGATGGGGGAATGAGGGGGGAAGGAAGGTAGGTGAAGGAAGGGGGCAGGAAGGAGATGGGGGAAGGGGGAAGGAAGGGGGAAGGTGATGGGGGAAGGAGAGTGGGGGAAGGAGAGGGGGAAGGAAGGGAGAAAGAGATGGGGAAGGAGATGGGGTGAGGGAGAGTGGGGAAGGACGGGGGAAGTAGAGGGGGGAAGGACGGGGAAAGGAGATAGGGGTGAAGTAGAGGTGGGGGAAGGAAGGAGAAGAAGGTATGGGGGAAGGCGGGGGGAAGGAAGGGGGAGGGAGATAGTGGGAAGGAGAGGGTGGGGAAGGTGGGAAGGAGATAGGAAGGAAGAAATGGGGGGTAATGAGATAGGGGAGGGGGAGGAAGACGGAAGGAGATAGGGGGCAAGGAGAGGGGGGAAGGAAGTGGGAAGGAGATGGGGGCAAGGAGAGGCGGGAAGGAAGCGGGAAGGAGATAGGGGGCAAGGAGAGGGGGGAAGGAACTGGGAAGGAGATGGGGGAAGGAGAGGGGGTAAGGAAGCATGAAGGAGATAGGCGGGAAGGGGGAGGAGATAGGGAGGAAGGAGAGGGGGGAAGGAAGTGGGAAGGAGATAGGGGGTAAGGAGAGGGGGGAAGGAAAGGGGGAAGGAGATAGGGGGAAGGAGATCGGGGGAGGAGGGGGGGCAAGGAGATGGGGGAAGGATGGGGGGAAGGAAGGGGTAAGCAGAGGCGGGAAGGAGATAGGGGGAAGGAGAGGGGAAGGGAGAGGTGGGAAGGAGATGGGGGTAAGGAGAGGGGGGAAGGAGAGACGTGGGAAGGAGAGACGGGGAGAAGGAAGGGGGAAGGAGATAGGGGGAAGTGGAAGGAAGGAGGAAGGAGATAGCGGGGAAGGAGAGGGGGGAAAGGAAGTGGGAAGGAGATGGGGTGAAGGAGAGGTGGGAGAAGGAAGTGGGAAGGAGATAGGTGGAAAGGAGTGGGGGGAAGGAAGGTAGAAGAAATGGGGGGAATGAGAGGGGGAAGGAAGGGGGTAAGGAGATAGGCGGGAAGGAGAAGGGGGAAAGGAGATGGGAGAAATGGGGAAGGAATGAGGAAGGAGATGGAGGAGGGGGGAAGGAAGGGGGAAGGAGATAGGGGGAAGGAGGGGGAAGGAAGTGTGAAGGAGAAATTGGGGAAGGAGAGGGGGGAAGGAAGTGGGTAGGAGATGGGGGAAGGAGAGGGGTGTAAGGAGGGGGGAAGGAGATAGGCAGGAAGGGGGAGGAGATGGGGAAGGAGAAGGGGGAAGGAAGGGGGAAGGAGCTAGTGGGTAAGGAGAGGGGGTAAGGAAGGGGGAAGGAGATGGGGGAAGGAGATGGGGGAAGGAGATAAGGGGGAAGGGGGGAAGGAAGGGGGGAAGGAGATAGGGGGAAGGAGGGGGAAGGAAGGGTGAAGGAGAAATTGGGGAAGGAGAGGGGGGAAGGAAGTGGGTAGGAGATGGGGGAAGGAGAGGGGTGTAAGGAGGGGGGAAGGAGATAGGCAGGAAGGGGGAGGAGATGGGGGAAGGAGAGGGGTGTAAGGAGGGGGGAAGGAGATAGGCAGGAAGGGGGAGGAGATGGGGAAGGAGAAGGGGGAAGGAAGGGGGAAGGAGATAGTGGGTAAGGAGAGGGGGTAAGGAAGGGGGAAGGAGATGGGGGAAGGAGATGGGGGAAGGAGATGGGGGAAGGAGATAAGGGGGAAGGGGGAAGGAAGGGGGGAAGGAGAGGGTGGAAGGAGGAGGGCGAAGGAGGGGGGAGGAGAGGGGAGGAAGGAGATGGGGAAGGAGATGGGGAAGTAGATGGGAGGGAAGGAGGGGGGGAAGGAGAGGGGGGAAGCAGAGGGGGGAAGGAGGGGGGGAAGGAGATGGGGGAAGGAGAGTGGGGGGAAGGAGAGGGGGGAAGGAGATGGGGGAAGGGGGAAAGAAGTGGGAAGGAGATGGGGGAAGAAGATGGGGCGGAAGGAGATGGGGGAAAGAAGAGGGGGGAGGAGATGGGAAAGGATGTGGGCGGAAAGAGACGTCGGGTAAGGAGAGGAGGGAAGGACATCGGGTGAAAGGAGAGTGGGGGGAAGGAAGGGGGAAGGAGAGGGGGAAGGATGGGGCAAGGAGATGGGGGAAGGAGAAGAGGGGAAGGAGAGGGGGAAGGAGATAGTAGGGAAGGGGATGGGGGAAGGAGAGGGTGGGGAAGGAGAGGGGGGAAGGAGAGGGGGAAGAGGGGTGGGAAGGAGAAAGGGGGGAAGGAGGTAGGGAGAAGGAGAGGGGGCAAGGAGATGGGTGGAAGGTGAGGGGGGGAAGGAGATGGGGGAAGGAGAGTGTGGGGAAGTGGTAGGAAGGAGGGGTTAGGGGTGGGGGAGGAAGGGGGAAGGAAGGAGATGAGGGAAAAGGAGAGGGGGAAAGGAAGGGGGAAGGAGATAGGGGAAGGAGAGGGGGGAAGGAAGGGGGAAGGAGATGAGTGGAAGGAGAGGGAGGGAAGGAAGGGGGAAGGAGATGGGGGAAGGAGGGGAGAAGGAAGGGGGAAGCAGATAGGTGGGTAGGAGAGGGGGGAAGGAAGGTGGAAGGAGATAGGGGAAGGTGAGGGGGGAAGGAGATGGGTGGACGGAAAGAGGGGGAAGGGGGGAGGAGAGAGTGGGGGAAGGAGAGGGGAAGGAGATGGGTGGACGGAGAGAGGGGGAAGGGTGGAAGGAGAGAGTGGGGAAGGAGAGGGGAAGGAGATGAGGAGAAGGAAGGGAGGAAGGAAGGGGCAAGGAGAGGGGGAGGAGAGGGGGAAGGAGATAGAGGGAAGGAGATGGGGAAGGAGAGGGTGGGGAAGGAGAGGGGAAGGAGATGGGGGATAGGGGGGAGAAGGAAGGTGGAAGGAGATGGGGGAAGGAGAAGTGGTGGAAGGAGAGGGGGGAAGGAGATGGTGGAAGGCGAGGGGGGAAAGAAGGAGGAAGGATTTAGGGAAAGGAGAGGGGTGGAAGGAGATGGGTGAAGGGGGTAAGGAAGTGGGAAGTAGGGGGGAAAGGAGATGGGGAAGAAGAGGCGGGGAAGGAGATGGGGGAAGGAGAGGGGGTGGAAGAAAGGGGGAAGGAGAGGGGGGAAGGAGATGGGGGAAGGAGATTGTGGGAAGGAGGGGGGAAAGGAAGGGGGACGACGACAGGTGGAGGAGAGGGAGGGGAAGGAGAGGGGGAAGGAGATGCGTGAAGGAGATGGGGGAAGGAGAGGGTGTGGACGGAGAAGGGGGGAAGGAAGGGGGAAGGAGATGGGGGAAGGAGATGCGGGGCAAGGAGATGGGGGTAGGAGGGGGAAAGGATGGGGGAAGGAGTTCGGGGGAAGGGGGAAGGAAGGGGGAAGGAGATAGGGGGAAGGAGATGGGGAAAGGAGAGGGGCAAGGAGAGGGGGGATGGATGGGGGAAGGAGATGGGGGAAGGAGATGGGGGAAGGAGAGGGTGGGAAGGAAGGGGAAGGATATAGGCGGGAAGGAGAGGGGGCAAGGAGATGGGGAAAGGAGGGGAGGAAAGAAAGGGGGGAAGGAAGGGGGAAGGAAGGAGAAGGGGAAGGGGGGAAGGAAGGGGAAGTAAGAAGATGGGAGGAAGGAGAGGGATGGAAGGAAGGGGAGGAAGGGGATGGGGGTGGAAGGGGGAAGGCGATAACAGGGAAGGAGATTGGGGGAAGGAGGGGGGAAGGAAGGGGGAAGGAGAGGGGGTGCAAAGGAGATGGGGGAAGGAGAGGGGGAAGGAAGTTGGAAGGAGATGGGGGAAGAAGAAGGGGATAAGGAAGGGGGAAGGAGATAGTCGTGAAGGAGAGGGGGAAGAAAGGGGGAAGGAGATAGCGGGGAAGGAGAGCGTTGGAAGGAAGGGGGAAGGAGATAGGCGGGAAGGAGGGGGGTGCAAGGAGATGGGGGGAAGGAGGGGGTGAAGGAAGGGGGAAGGAGATCGGGGGAAGGGGAGGCAAAGTAATGCGGAAGGAGATGGGGGAAGGAGGGGGCGAAGGAAGCGGGAAGGAGATCTGGGGAAGGAGAGCTGGGGGAAGGAAGGGGGAAGGAGATCGAAGGTAAGAAGAGGGGGGAAGGAAGGAAGGAGAGGGGGTAAGGAAGGGGAGGGAAATGGGGGGAAGGAGATATTAAGGAACGAGATAGGGGGAACGAGAAGGGGAGGGAATGAAATGGGGGGAACAGGGAGGGGCGGAAGGCGATGGGGAAGGAGGGAAGGAAGGGGGAAGTAGAGGGGGAAGGAAATGGGGGGAAGAAGAGGCGGGGAAGGAGATGAGGGGAGGAGAGGGGGTGGAAGGAAGGGGAAGGAGAGGGGGAAGGAGATGGGGGAAGGAGAGGGGTGAAGGAGAGGGGGGAAGGAAGGGGGAAGGAGATCGGGGGAAGGGGGTGAAGGAAGGGGAAGGAAATGGGGGAAGGAGAGGGTGGAAGGAAGGGGGAAGGAGATAGGCGGGAAGGAGAGGGGGGAAGGAAGGAAGGAGAGGGGGAAAGGAAGTGGAAGGCGATGGGGGAAGGAGATAGCAGGGAAGGAGTTAGGGTGAACGAGAGGGGTAGGGAAGGAAATGGGGGGGAAGGAGAGGGGGAAGGAATTGGGAAGGAGATAGCGGGGATGGTGAGGGGGAGGGAGGGGGAAGGAGAGGGGTGAAGGAGATGGGGGTAGGAGATGGGGGGAAGGAGAGGGTGTTGAAGGAGAAGGGGGTAGGAAGGGGGAAGGTGATGCAGAAGGTGATGCGGGGCAAGAGATGGGGGCAGGAGGTAGGGAAGGATGGGGGAAGGAGATTGGGGGGAAGGGGGAAGGAAGGGGGAAGGAGATGGGGGAAGGAGAGAGGGGAAGGAAGGGGGAAGGAGATAGGCGGGAAGGAGAGGGGGCAAGGAGATGGGGGAAGGAGATAGGCGTGTAGGAAGGGGAGGAGATAGAAGGGAAGGAGAGGATTGGAAGGAAGGGGGAAGGAGATAGGCGGGAAGGAGATTGGGGGAAGGAGGGGGGAAGGAAGTGGGAAGGAGAGGGGGTGGGAAGGAGATGGTGGAAGGAGAGGGGGGAAGGAAGGTGGAAGGAGATGGGGATGAAGAAGGGTATAAGGAAGGGGAAAGGAGATAGGCGTGAAGGAGAGAGGGAAGAAAGGGGGAAGGAGATAGCGGGGAAGGAGAGTGGGGGGAAGAAAGGAGATAGGTGGAAGGAGAGCCGGGGAAGGAAGGGGGAAGAAGATAGAGGGGAAGGAGAGGGTTGGAAGGAAGGGGGAAGGAGATAGGCGGGAAGGAGAGGGGGGCAAGGAGATGGGCAGGAAGGAGGGGGGGGCAAGGAGATGGGCAGGAAGGAGGGGGGGGAAGGAAGGGTTAAGGAGATTGGGGGGAAGGGGAGGCAAAGTAATGGGGAAGGAGATGGGGGAAACAGGGGGGGAAGGAAGCGTGAAGGAGATCTGGGGAAGGAGAGGTGGGGGAAGGAAGGGGGAAGGAAATAGGAGGTAAGGAGAGGGGGAAGGAAGGAAGGAGAGGGGGAAAGGAAGGGGAGGCGATGGGGGGAAGGAGATAGCTGGGAAGGAGTTAGGGTGAACGAGAGGGGGAGGGAAGGAAATGGGGGAAGGAGAGGGGGAAGGAAGTGGGAAGGAGATAGCGGGGATGGTGAGGGGGAGGGAGGGGGGAAGGAGAGGGGGGAAGGAGAAAGGGGCACGGAGGGGGTGGGAAGGAGATGGTGGGGAAGGAAAGGGGGTGGAAGAAAGGGGAAAGGAGAGGGGTGGAAGGAGGGAGAGCGGGGAGAAGGAGGGGGGAAGGCGATGGGGGTTAGGAAGGGGGAAGGAGATGGGGGAAGGAGATTGGGGTAGGAAGGGGGGAGGAGATAGCGGGGAAGGAGAGTGGGGGGAAGGAAGGTGGAAGGAGAAAGTGGGGAAGGAGGGGGAAAGGAAGGGGGAAGGAGATAGAGGGGAAGGAGAGGGTTGGAAGGAAGGGGGAAGGAGATAGGAGGGAATGAGGGGGGAGCAAGGAGATGGGGGAAGGAGGGGGTGAAGGAAGGGGGAAGGAGATGGGGGGAAGGAGATAGGGGGAAGGAGATGGGGGAAGGAGATAGGCGTGTAGGAAGGGGAGGAGATAGAAGGGAAGGAGAGGATTGGAAGGAAGGGGGAAGGAGATAGGCGGGAAGGAGGGGGGTGCCAGGAGATGTGGGGAAGGAGGGGGAGAAGGAAGGGGGAAGGAGATAGGGGGGAAGGAGATAGGGGGGAAGGAATGGGGAAGGAGATGGGGGAAGGAGATAGGGGGGTAGGAAGGGGGGAGGAGATAGGGGGAAAGAGATGGGGGAAGGAAGTTAGAAGGAGATGGGGGAAGGAAATTGGGGTAGGAGATAGAGGGGAAGGAGATAGGGGTTAAGAAGATCGGGGGGAAAGAGAAGGGGGAAGGAACAGTGAAGGAGATGGCGGCAAGGAGATGGGGGAAGCAGATGGGGGAAGGAAAGGTGAAGGAGATGAGGTGGAAGGAGATAGGGGGGAAGGAGATAGGTGGGAAGGAGATACGGGGGGAAGGAAGTGGGAAGGAGATAGTGAGGAAGGAGATAGGGGAGAACGAGATGGGGGGAAGGAGATGGGGAGAATGAGAGGGGGAAGGAGATAGGGGAGAAGGAGATAGGAAAGAAGGAAGAGGGAAGGAGATGGGGGAAGGAGATAGGGGCAATGAGATAGGGGAGAAGGAGATATGGGGGAAGGAAGGTGGAAGGAGATGGGGAAGGAGATGGGGGAAGGAAGGGGGAAGGAGATGGGGTAAGGAGATGGGGGAAGGAGGGGGGAAGGAGATAGGGCTGAAAGAGATGGGGAAGAAATGGGGAAGGAGAAGGGGGAAGGAGATGGGGGAAGGAGATAGGGGCAGTAGGAAGGGGAAGGAGATGGGGAAGGAGATGGGGAAGGAGATGGGGAAGGAGATGGGGAAGGAGATGGGGAAGGAGATGGGGGTAGGAAGGGGGAAGGAGGTAAGGGGAAAGAGTTGGGGGCAAGGAAGGGAGAAGGAGATGGGGAAGGTGATGGGGGAAAGGAAGGGGGAAGGAGATGGGGGAAGGAGATAGAGGGGAAGGAGGTAGGGGTGAAGGAGATCGGGGTGGGAGAGAAGGGGGAAGGAAGGGCGAAGGAGATGGGGGAAGGAGATAGGGGGAAGCAGATGGGGGAAGGAAGGGGGAAGGAGATGGGGTGGAGAGAGATGGGGGAAGGAAATGGAGGGAAGGGAGGAGCAAGGAGATGGGGGAAGGAAGGGGGAAGGAGATAGGGAGAAAGAGATGGAGGCAAGGAAGGGGGAAGGAGATGGGGAAGGAGATGGGGGAAGGAGTGGGGAAGGAGATGGGGGGGAAGGAGTGGGGAAGGAGACAGGGGGAAGGAACGGAGAAGGAAAAGGGGGAAGGAGATGGGGGAAGGAAGGGGGATAGGAGATAAGGGGAGAAGGAAAGGGGAAGGAGATAGGGGAAGGAGATAGGGGAAGGAGTGGGGAAGGAGACAGGGGGAAGGAAGGCAGAAGGAAAAGGGGGAAGGAGATGAGGAAGGAAAGGGGATAGGAGATAAGGGGAGAAGGAAGGGGGAAGGAGATAGGGGAAGGAGATGGGGATGGAAGGGGAAGGAGATGGGGGAAGGAGAATGGGGTGAAGGAAGGGGGAAGGAGATGGTGAAGGAAGGGGGAAGGAGTTGGCGGGAAGGAGATAGGGGGCAAGGAAGGGGGAAGGAGATGGGGGACGGAAGGGGGAAGGAAGGGGGAAGAAGATGGGAGGAAGGAGATGGGGGGAAGGAAGGCGGAAGGAGATAGGAGATGGAAGGGGGAAGGAAGGGGGAAGAAGATGGGAGGAAGGAGATGGGGGGAAGGAAGGCAGAAGGAGATAGCGGGTGAAGGGGATAGGGGAGGAAAGAAGGGGAAGGAGATGGGGGAAGTAGATGGTTGGGAAGTTAGTGGGTAGGAGATAGGGTGGGGCCGAGATGGGGGGGATGGAACTGATATCCCCTGGGAACAAAGGAGAAAATCTGCACTTAGATACGTTTTTTTTTAATTTAGAAGTAGTTTTTTATTATACTGTTGGGATTGTATTCGAGAGCCTTTATTTTTGTAAATTTTATATACTCTATGCTCAGGATGTTCTGGATAGGGTTTCCCCTCCCGAGGGGTCTCAGATTTGCCTGGATGATTATGGTTGATCAGTCGGTTATGTGGTGCACCTGGAATGTCAAGGGGAGTAATTCGCCAGTCAAAAGGAAGAAAATATTCTCAAATCTTAAGAAAGAAAGAGTTGATATAGCTCTCCTACAGAAGACACACCTGTCGGATAAAGATCACTTGAAATTACGACAGGGTGGATCTGATCAGGCCTTTTTTTCTTCTTTTAGCTCCAAAAGCAGGGGAGTTGTTATTCTTGTTCGGAAGAACTTCCCTTTCAAAATTCTAAATCAGATAAAAGACGAATCGGGACGATATATTTTGATTAAAGCCCTCATAAATGGAGAGGAATATGGGATTTTAAATTTGTACTGCCCCCCCCCCCCCCCCAGCACGCCCCTTTAAATTAATAACGGAAGCCTTTTCAAAATTGATGGCTTTTGGTGCCCGTCATACAATTATAGGGGGAGACTTTAATTGTATTATGGATCCGGAAATAGATAAGATTCCCAAGAGTACTGCAGGAGTATCTCCCAGATCTAGACAATTGGTGGATCTGAACAAAGAATTAGGATTAGTAGATGTATGGAGATGTCTTCATCCACAGGGCAGAGATTTTTCTTTGTACTCCAATCCACATAAATGTCATACCAGAATTGATATGTTTTTTGCCCCCTCAATTTTTTTAAATTCCATATCATCCTGTAAAATAGGTAGTATAGCAATTTCCGACCACGCTGCTGTATATATGGAAACTAAGGCGAGGAACAATGGGACATCCCCTTGGCATTGGCGTATGGACCCCTTCCTAATGAAAGACAGTAAATTTGTAAAGTACTTCTCTCAAGAATTTAAAACTTTTTTACAAATTAATTCAGGTACGGCTAGCAACCCACCAATGATGTGGGAGACCATCAAAGCTTACACGCGAGGTTTGATCATCTCCTACTCAGCGACCCAGAAAAAATTAAAGGGAGAAAAACAGCGTCTGCTCGAAGCTCGCTTAAAAGCAGCTGAAACAGCAAATACTGATAGACCTTCTATTATTAAATTGCAAAGGATTACGGCTCTTAGGACAGCACTAAACACTACGCTTACTCAAATGGCTAAGAGGGAAATATTATTTGCAAAACAAAGGTTATATGAATATGGCGACAAACCAGGTAGATACTTAGCATTTCTCACAAAGGAAAAAAAAGGCCCCTCAGACTATTACATCTATCAAGGAAAGTACAGGAATTTTGACTCATGATCATAAAAAGATTAATGCGATCTTTAGAGAATTTTATTCTGAGTTATATAACTCGCAGGATTGTGAAGATAGAACTAGGAGGATGCAGTCATTTTTTAAAAAATTGACCTTTCTGGGCCGAACTCCGGAAGAGGTATCAGTCCGAAATGCTCCTCAAACAGTCCAAGAAATACTTGATGCAATTAGGCAATTTCGGAGCAGTAAGGCACCGGCCCAGATAGTTTTCAAGCTGAATTCTATGAAGAATTTACAGAAATATTGGCTGGTCCACTTATGGACATGTATAATATATTTAACCAGGAGATTTTAACTCTACTCAGTTCAGGTCACTGACTCCGTGTTGGCTGGTTAAATATATATGACCAGGAGATTTACACTTTCCTCAGTTTAGGGCACTGACTCTGTGCTGGCTGGTTAAATATATATAACCAGGAGATTTACACTCTCCTCAGTTTTGGGCACTAACTCTATGCTGGCTGTTTAAATATATATAACCAGGAGATTTACACTCTCCTCAGTTTAGTGCAATGACTCTGCTGGCTGGTTAAACGTATATAACCAGGAGATATAAACTCTCCTCAGTTTAGGGCAATGACTCTGTGCTGGCCGGTTAAATATATATAACCAGGAGATTTACACTCTCCTCAGTTTAGGGCAGAGTCTGTCCTGGCTGGTTGACGATAAAAAACCAGAAGATTTACACTCTCCTCAGTTTAGGGCACTGATTCTGTGCTGGTTGGTTGAATATATCTAGCCGGGAGACTTACACGACCCTCAGATTAGGGCACGGACTCTCAGCTGGCTGGTTAAATATATATAACCTGGAGATTTACACTCTCCTCAGTTTAGGGCACTGGATCTGTGCTGGCTTTTTAAATATATGTAACCAGGCGATTTAAACTCTCCTCAGTTTCAGGCACTGGATCTGTGTTGGCCGGTTAAATATATATAACCAGGAGATTTACACTCTCCTCAGTTTAGGGCACTGACTCTGTGCTGGCTGGTTGAATATATCTAGCCGGGAGACTTACACTAACCTCAGTTTAGGGCACTGACTCTAAGCTGGCTGGTAAAAATTTGTATAACTCGGAGATTTACACTCTCCTAAGTTGAGGGCACTGACTCTGTTCTGGCTGTTAAAATATATACAACCAGGAGATTTACACTCTCCTTCGTTTAGAGCACTGACTCTGTGCTGGCTTGTTAAATATATGTAACCAGGAGATATAAACTCTCCTCAGTTTAGAGCAATGACTCTGTGCTGGCTGGTTAAATAAATACATAACCAGGAGATTTACACTCTCTTTAGTTTAGGGCACTGACTCTGTGCTGGCTGTTAAAATATATATAACCAGGAGAATTACACTCTCCTCAGTTTAGAGCAATGACTCTGTGCTGGCTGTTAAAATATATATAACCAGGTGAATTACACTCTCCTCAGTTTAGAGCAATGACTCTGTGCTGGCTGTTTAAATATATATAACCAGGAAATTTACACTCTCCACAGTTTAGGGCAATGACTCTGTGCTGGCTGTTTCAATATTTTTAACCAGGAGATTTACACTCTCCACAGTTTAGAGCAATGACTCTGCTGGCTGGTTAAATAAATACATAACCGGGAGATTTACACTCTCTTCAGTTTCGGGCACTTACACTGTGCTGGTTGGTTGAATATACATAACCAGAAGATTTACACTCTCCTCAGTTTAGGTCACTGAATCTGTTCTGGCTGGTTAAATATATATAACCAGGAGAATTACACTCTCCTCATTTTAGGGCACTGACTCTGTGCTAGTTGGTTGAATATATCTAGCCGGGAGACTTGCACTACCCTCAGCTTCGGGCACTGACTCTAAGCTGACTGGTTAAATATATATAACCCGGAGATTTACACTCTCCTAAGTTTCGGGCACTGACTCTGTGCTGGCCTGTTAAAATATATATAACCGAAAGATTTACACTCTCCTTAGTTTAGAGCACTGACTCTGTGCTGGCTGGTTGAATATATCTGGCCGGGAGACTTAACTAAACTCATTTTAGGGGACTGACTCTAATCTGGCTGGTCAAATATGTATAACCCAGAGATTTACACTCTCCTAACTTGAGGGCACTGATTCTGTGCTGGCTGTTAAAATATATCTGACCAGGAGATTTACACTCTCCTTCGTTTAGAGCACTGACTCTGTGCTGGCTTTTAAAATATATATAACCTGGAGATTTGCATTCTCCTCAGTTTAGGGCAATGACTCTGTGCTGGCTGGTTAAATATATATAACCAGAATATTTCCACTCTCCTTAGTTTAGGGCAATGACTCTGTGCTGGCTCGTTCAATATATATAACCAGGAGATTTACACTGACCTCAGTTTAGGGCACTTACGCCGTGCTGGTTGTTTAAATATATATAACCAGGAAATTTATACTCTCCACAGTTTAGGGCAATGACTCTGTGCTGGCTCTTTCAATGTATATAAACAGGGGATTTGCCATCTCCTCAGTTTAGGGCACTGACTCTGTGTTGGCTGGTTAAATATATATATATATATATATATATAAAACCAGGAGGTTTACCCTCTCCTCAGTTTGGGGTTCTGACTTTGTGCTGGCTCGTTAAATATATATGACCAGGAATTTTACTCTCTCCTCAGTTTAGGGCACTGACACTGTGCTGGCTGGTTGAATATATATAACCAGTAGATTTACTCTCTCCTCAGTTTAGGGCACTGAGTCTGTGCTGGCAGGTTAAATATATATAACCAGGAGATTTACCCTCTCCTCAATTTAGGGCATTGATTTTGTGCTGGCTGGTTAAATATATATGACCAGATGATTTAGTGCAATGACTCAGTGCTGGCTGGTTAAATGTAAAAAACCAGGAGATTTACACTCTCCTTCGTTTACAGGACTGACTCTGTGCTGGCTTGTTAAATATATATACCCACGAGTTTGACACTCTCCACAGTTTAGAACAATGACTCTGTGCTGGCTGGTTAAATAAATACATAACCAGGAGATTTACACTCTCTTCAGTTTAGGGCACTGAGTCTGTGCCGGCTGGTTAAATGTATATAACCAGGAGATTTACACTCTCCTCAGTTTAGGGCACAGACTCTGCGCTGGCTGTTTAAATATATATAACCAGGAGATTTACACTCTCCTCAGTTTAGGGCAATGACTCTGTGCTGGCTGGTTAAATATATATAACCAGGAGATTTACACTCTACTCAGTTTAGGGCACTCACTCTGCGCTGTCTGGTGAAATATATATAACCAGAAGACTAACACTCTCCTCAGTTTAGTTCACTGAATCTGTGCTGGCTGGTTAAATATATATAACCATGAGATTTAAACTCTCAGTTTAGGGCACTGACTCTGTGCTGGCTGGTTGAATATGTCTAGCCGGGAGGCTTACACTAACCTCAGTTTAGGGCACTGACTCTAAGCTGGCTCGTCAAATATGTATAACCCGGAGATTTACACTCTCCTAAGTTGAGGGCACTGACTCTGTGCTGGCTGTTAAAATATATATAACCAGGAGATTTACACTCTCCTTCGTTTACAGGACTGACTCTGTGCTGGCTTGTTAAATATATATATCCACGAGTTTTACACTCTCCATAGTTTAGAGCAATGACTCTGTGCTGGCTGGTTAAATAAATACATAACCAGAAGATTTACACTCTCTTCAGTTTAGGGCACTGAGTCTGCGCTGGCTGTTTAAATATATATAACCTGGAAATTTACACTCTCCTCAGTTTAGGGCACTGACTCTGTGCTGGCTGATTGAATATATATAACCAGGAGATTTACACTCGCCTCAGTTTAGGGCACTGAGTCTGTGCTGGCTGGCTAAATATATATAACAAGGAGAATTACACTCTCTTCAGTTTAGGGCACTGACTCTGCGCTGTCTGGTTAAATATATATAACCAGGAGATTTACACTCTTCTCAGTTTAAGGCAATGACTCTGTGCTGGCTGTTTAAGTATATATAACCAGGAGATTTATACTCTCCTCAGTTTATGGCACTCAATCTGTGCTGGCTGGTTAAAATTATATAACCCGGAGATTTACACTCTCCTCAGTTTAGCACACTGTGTCTGTGCTGGCTGGTCAAATATATATAACTAGGAGATTTACACTCTCCGCAGTTTAGGGCACTGAGTCTGTGCTGGCTGGTTGAATATATATATAACCAGGAGATTTACCCTCACCACAGTTGAAGGCATTGAATCTGTGCTGGCTGGTTAAACATATATAACCAGGAGATTTACACTCTCCTCAGTTTAGGGCAATGACTCCATGCTGTCTGGTTAAATATATATAACCAGGAGATACACCCTCTACTCAGGAAAGGGCACTGACTCTGCACTGTCTGGTTAAATATATATAACCAGGAGATTTACGCGCTCCTCAGTTTAGAGCAATGACTCTGTGCTGGCTTTTTAAATTTTTATAACCAGGAGATTTACACTCTCGTCAGTTTAGAGCAATGACTCTGTGCTGGCTGATTAAATAAGTACATAACAAGGAGATTTGCACTCCCTTCAGTTTAGGGCACTGACTCTGCCCTGTCTGGTTAAATATATATAACCAGAAGGTTTACACTCTCCTCACTTTCGGCCACTCACTCTGTGCTGGCTGGTTGAATATATCTAGACAGGAGACTTACACTATCGTCAGTTTAGTTCACTGCCGCTAAGTTGGCTGGTTAAATATATATATATAAAACCAGGAGATTTATACTCTCCTAAGTTTAGGACAATGACTCTGTGCTGTCTGTTAAAATATATATAACCAGGAGATTTATACTCTCCTCAGTTTCGTGCACTGACTCTCTGCTGGCTGCTTAAATGTAAATATAACCAGGAGATTTACACTCTACTCAGTTTAGGGCACTGACTCTGTATTGTCTGGTTAAATATATATAACCAGGAGATTTACACTCTACTCAGTTTAGGGCACTGACTCTGTGTTGTCTGGTTAAATATATATAACCAGGAGATTTACACTCTCCTCAGTTTAGATCAATGACTCTGTGCGGGCTGGTTAAATATAGATATAACCAGGAGATTTCCCCTCTCCTCAGTTTAGGGCAATGACTCTGTGCTGGCTGGTCAAATATATATAACCTGGAGATTTGCAATCTCCTCCGTTTAGGGCACTGAGTTTGTGCTGGCTCATAAAATACATGTAACCAGTTGATTTACACTGTCCTCAGTTTAGGGCAATAATTCCGTGCTGTCTGGTTAAATATATATAAAGAGAAGATTTACAGTCTCCTCAGTTTAGGGCACTGAGTCTGCGCTGGTTGGTTAAATATCTATAACCAGGAGATTTACACTCTCCGCAGTTTAGGGCAATGACTCTATGCTGGCTGGTTAAATATATATATAACCAGAAGATTTACATTCTCCTCAGTTTAGGGCACTGACTCTGTGCGGGCGGGTAAATTATATATACCAAGGAGATTTACACTCTCTTCAGTTTAGGGCACTTACACTGTGCTGGCTGGTTAAATAAACACATAACCAGGAGATTTACCTTCTCTTTACTTTCGGGCACTGAATCTGTGCTGGCTGGTTAAATGTATATAACCAGAAGATTTACACTCTCCTTAGTTTCAGGCACTGACTCTGCGCTGGCTGTTTATATATATATATAAAACCAGTATATTTATACTCTCCTCAGTTTAGGGCACTGAGTCTGCGCCTGCTGGTTAAATATATATAACCAGGAGATTTACACTCTCCTAAGTTCAGGGCACTGACTCTGCGTTGGCTTTTTAAATATATATAACCAGGAGATTTACACTCTCCTCAGTTTAGCGCACTGTGTCTGTGCTGGCTGGTCAAATATATATAACTAGGAGATTTACACTCTCGCATTTTAGGGCACTGAGTCTGTGCTGGCTGGTTGAATATATATATAACCGACCACAGTTGAAGGCATTGAATCTGTGCTGGCTGGTTAAACATATATAACCAGGAGATTTACGCTCTCCTCAGTTTAGAGCAATGACTCTGTGCTGGCTGGTTAAATATATGTATATAACCAGGAGATTTCCCCTCTCCTCAGTTTAGGGCACTGAGTCTGTGCTGGCTAGTTAAATATATATAACCACAAGTTTTACACTCTCCTCAGTTTAGGGCACTGACTCTGTGCTGGCTGGTTAAATATATGTAACCAGGAGATTTACCCTCTCCTCAGTTTAGGGCACGGTGTCTGTGCTGGCTGGTTAAACATATATAACCAGGAGAGTTACACTGTAGTCAGTTTAGTGCACTGTCTCTGTGTTGACTGGTTAAATATATATAACCAGGAGATTTGCACTCGCTTCAGTTTAGGGCACTGACTCTGTGCTGGCTGGTTAAATATATGTATAACCAGGAGATTTACACTCTACTCAGTTTAGGGCACTGACTCTGTGTTGTCTGGTTAAATATATATAACCACTAGTTTTACACTCTCCTCAGTTTACGGCACTGACTCTGTGCTGGCTGGTTAAATATATATATATTTCCCGGAGATTTACCCTCTCCACAGTTTAGGGCACTGACTCTGTGCTGGCTGTTCAAATATATATAAGCAGGAGCTTTACACTCTCCTCAGTTTAGGGCACTGACTCCGTGCTGGATTGTTAAATATATATAACCATGAGATTTTCCCTCTCCTCAGTTTAGGGCACTGACTCTGTGCTGGCTGGTGAAAAATATATAACCAGAAGATTAACACTTTCCTCAGTTTAGGGCAATGACTCTGTACTGGCTGGTTAAATATATATAGCCAGGAGTATTACGCTCTCCTCAGTTTAGGGCAAAGACTCTGTGCTGGATTTTTAAATATATATAACCAGGAGATTTACCCTCTCCTCAGTTTAGGGCACTGACTTTGTGCGGGTTGGTTAAATATATATAACCAGGAGATTTACACTCTCCTCAGATTAGGGCACTGACTCTGTGCTGGCTGGATAAATATATATAACCAGGAGATTTACAATCTCCTCACTTTAGTGCAATGACTCTTTGCTGGCTGGTTAAATATATATGTAACCAGGCAATTTAAACTCTCCTCAGTTTAGGGCACTGACTCTGTGCTGGCCTGTTAAATATATATAACCAGGAGACTTACCCTCTCCTCAGTTGAGGGCACAGAGTCTGTTCTGGCTGGTTGAACATAAATAACTAGAAGATTTCCACTCTCCTCAGTTTAGGGCACTGAGTCTGTGCTGGCTGGTTAAATATATATAACCAGGAGATTTACACTCTCCTCAGTTTAGGGCACTGACTCTGTGCTCGCAGGTTGAATATATTTAGCCAGGAGACTTACTCTACCCTCAGTTTAGGGCACTTACGCTGTGCTGGCGGTTTAAGTATATATAAAACCAGGATATTTGCAATCTCCTCAGTTTAGGGCACTCACTCTGTGCTGGCTGTTAAAATATATATAACCAGGAGATTTACATTCTCCTCAGTTGAGGGCACTGACTCTGTGCTGGCTAGTTAAATATATAAAACCACGAGTTTTACACTCTCCTCAGTTTAGGGCACTGACTCTGTGCTGGCTGTTTAAATGTATATAACCAGGACATTTACACTCTCCTCAGTGTCAGGCAAAGATTTTGTGTTGTCTGTTTAAATATTTATCACCAGGAGATTTACAGTCTCCTCAGTTTGGGGCACTGACTCTGTGCTGGCTGGTTAAATATATATAACCGGGAGATTTACACTCTCCTCTGTTTAGGGCACTGAGTCTTGCTGGCTGTTTAAATATATATTACCAGGGGATTTACACTCTACTCAGTTTAGGGCAATGACTCTGTGCTGGCTGGTTAAATATATATCACCAGGAGATTTACCCTCTCCTCACTTTAGGGCGCTGAATCTGCGCTGGCTATTCAAATATATATCACCAGGAGATTTACCCTCTCCTCAATTTAGGGCACTGAATCTGCGCTGGCTATTTAAAAATATATCACCAGGAGATTTACGCTCTCTCAGTTTAGGGCAATGACTCAGTGCCGGCTTGTTAAATATATAAATATAACGAGGAGATTTCCACTCTCCTCAGTTTCGGGCAATGACTCTGTGCTGGCTGGTTAAATATACATAACCAGGAGATTTCTCCTCTCCTCAGTAGAGGGCACTGTGTCTGTGCTGGCTGGTAAAATATATAAAACAACGAGATTTCAACTCTCCACTGTGTAGTGCAATGACTCTGTGCTGGCTGGTGAAATATATATAACCAGGAGATTTCCCCTCTCCTCACTTTAGGGCACTGACTCTGTGCTGGCTCGTTAAATATATATATAAACAGGAGATTTACACTCTCCCCAGTTCAGGGCACTGACTCTGTGTTGTCTGGTTAAATATATATAACCAGGATATTTCCCGTCTCCTCAGTTTAGGGCACTGTATCTGTTCTGGCCGGTTAAATATATATAACCAGGAGATTTACACTCTCCTCAGTTTCGGGCACTGACTCTGTGCTGGCTCGTTAAATATATATATCAACAGGAGATTTACACTCTCCCCAGTTCTGGGCACTGACTCTGTGTTGTCTGGTTAAATATATATAACCAGGAGATTTACACTCTCCTCAGTTTCGGGCACTGAGTCGGTGCTGGCTCGTTAAATATATATAACCAGGAGATTTACCCTCTCCTCAGTTTAGGGCACTGACTCTGTGCTGGCTGGTGAAATATATATAACCAGAAGATTAAAACTTTCCTCAGTTTAGGGCACTGACTCTGTGCTGGCTGGAAAAATATATATAACCAGGAGATTTACACTCTCCTCACTTGCGTGCAATGACTCTGTGCTGGCTAGTTAAATATATATAACTCGGAGATTTAAACTCTCCTCTGTTTAGGGCACTGAATGTGTGCTGGCCGGTTAAATATATATAACCAGGAGACTGACCCTCTCCTCAGTTGAGGGCACAGAGTCTATGCTGGCTGGTTGAACTTACATTACCAGGAGATTTACGATCTCCTCAGTTTAGGGCACTGACTCTGTGCTGGCTGGTTGAATATATTTAGCCAGGAAACTTAGTCTATCCTCAGTTTAGGGCACTTACGCTGTGCTGGCTGTTTAAATATATATAAAGCCAGGAGATTTGCAATCTCCTCAGTTTAGGGCACTGACTCTGTGCTGGCTGTTAAAATATATATAACCAGTGGATTTACACTCTCCTCAGTTTAGGGCACTGACTCTGTGCTGGCTGTTGAATATATATAACCAGGAGATTTACACTCTGCTCAGATTAGGGCACTGACATTGTGCTGGCTGGTTACATACATATAACCAAGTGATTTACCCTCTCATCAGTGTAGGGCACTGTCTCTGTGCTGGCTGTTTAAATATATATAACCATGATATTTACACTCTCTTCATTTTCAGGCACTGAGTCTGTGCTGGCTGGTTAAATATATATATCCAGGAGATTTACACTCTCCTCAGTTTAGGGCAATGTCTATGTGCTGGCTGTTTAAACATTTATATAACCAGGGGATTTACAGTCTCTTCAGTTAAGGGCACTGAGTCTGTGCTGGCTGGTTAAATATATAACCAGGAGATTTATACTCTCCTCAGATTAGGGCACTGACTCTGTGCTGGCTGGTTGAAAATATATATAACCAGGAGATTTGCCCACTCCTCAGTTTAGGGCACTGAGTCAGTAATGGCGGGTTAATTGTCTATCACCAGGAGATTTACACTCTCAGCAGTTTTGGGCGCTGATTCTGGGTTGTCTGGTTAAATATATATAACCAGGAGATTTTCACTCTCTTCAGTTTAGGGCAATGACTCTGTGCTGGCTCGTTAAATATATGTAACCAGCGGATTTTCCCTCTCCTCAGTTTAGGGCACTGAATCAGTGCTGTCCGGTAAAACATATATAACCAGGAGACTTACCCTCTCCTCAGTTGAGGGTACTGACTCTGTGTGGGCTGGTTGAATCAATATAACCGGAAGATTTACACTCTCCTTAGTTTAGGTCACTGACTCTGTGTTGTCTGGTTAAATATATATAACCAGAAAATTTATGCTCTCCTCAGTTTTTGGCACTGACTCTGCGCTGGCTAGTTAAAATATATATAAAACCAGGATATTTACAATCTCCTCAGTTAAGGGCAATGACTATGTGCAGACTCATTAAATATATAAATATAATACCATAGATTTACCATCTCCTCACTTTAGGTCACAGAGTCTGTGTCTGCTGGTTAAATATACGAAACCAGGAGATTTACATTCTCGTCAGTTTAGGGCACTGACTCTGTGCTGGCTGGTTAAATATATATAACCAGGAGATTTACACTCTCCTCAGTTTAGGGCACTGAGTCTGTGCTGGCTGGTTAAATATATATAACCAGGAGATTTACACTCTCCTCAGTTTAGGGCAATGACTCTGTGCTGGCTGGTTAAATATATATAACCAGGAGATTTACACTCTCCTCAGTTTAGGGCACTGAGTCTGTGTCTGCTGGTTAAATATACGAAACCAGGAGATTTACATTCTCTTCAGTTTAGGGCACTGAGTCTGTGCTGGCTGGTTAAATATATATAACCAGGAGATTTTCACTCTCGTCAGTTTTGGTCACTGGCACTGTGATGTCTGGTTAAATATATATAACCAGGAGATTTACGCACTCCTCAGGTTAGTGCAAGGACTGTGTACTAGCTGTTTAAATATATATAACCAGATTTACCCTCTCCTCCTTTTTGGGCACTAACTCAGCGCTGGATATTTAAATATATATCACCAGGGGTTTTCCCCTCTCCTCAGTTTAGGGCATAGACTCTGTGCTGGCTGGTTGAATATATATAACTAGGAGATTTATACTCTCCTCAGTTTAGGTCACTGACTCTGTGCTGGCTGGAAAACTAAATATAACCAGGAGTTTTACACTCTCCTCAGTTTAGGGCACTGAGTCTGTGCTGGCTGGTTAAATATTTTTAACCAGGAGATTTGCACTCTCCTCAGTTTAGGGCACTGAGTCTGCGCCTGCTGGTTAAATATATATAACCAGAAGATTTACACTCTCCTCAGTTTAGGGCAATGAATCTGTGCTGGCTGTTTAAATATTTTTAACCAGGAGATGTCCCCTCTCCTCAGTTTAGAGCACTGAGTCTGTGCTGGCTGGTTAAATATGTACAAAACCAGGAGATTTACCCTCTCCTCAGTCGAGGGCACTGACTCTGTGCTGGCTGGTTAAAAATATATAACCAGGAGATTTACACTCTCCTCAGTTTCTGGCACATGATCCGTGCTGTCTGTTTAAATTTATATAACCAGGATAATTATACTCTCCTCAGTTTAGGGAAATGACTCTGTGCTGGCTGATTAAATATATATTTAACCAGGAGATTTACCATCTGCACAGTTTAGGGCACTAAGTCTGTGCTGGCTGTTTAAATATATATAACCAGGAGATTTACCCTCTCCTCAGTTTAAGGCATTGACTCTGTGCTGGCTGGTTAAATATATATAACCAGGAGATTTACCCTCTCCTTAGTTTAAGGCATTGACTCTGTGCTGGCTAGTTAAATATATATATATATATATATAAAACCAGGAGATTTACACTCTTCTCAGTAGAGGACACTGACTCTGCTGTCTGGTTTAATATTCATAGCCAGGAGATTTTCACACTCCTCAGTTTAGGGCATAGACTCTGTGCAGGCTGGTTAAATATATATAACCAGGAGATTTACTCTCTCCTCAGTTTTGGTCACTGACTCTGTGCTGGCTGGTTAAATATATTTCACGAGGAGATTTACACACTCCTCAGTTTGGGGCACTGAGTGTGTGATGACTGTATAACTATGGATAACCAGGAGTTTACACTCTCCACAGTTTAGGGCAATGACTCTGTGCTGGCTGGTTAAATATATATAACCAGGAGATTTTCACTCTCCTCAGTTATGGTCACTGGCGCCGTGTTGGCTGGTTAAATATATATAACCAGGAGATTTACCCTCTCCTCAGTTTTGGGCACTGATTCTGTGCTGGCTGTTTAAATATCTATAACCATGAGATTTATTCTCTCCTCAGTTTAGGCCACTGACTCTGTGCTGGCTGGTTAAACATATATAACCAGCAGATTTACCCTCTCCTCAGTTTTGGGCACTGATTCTGTGCTGGCTGTTTAAATATCTATAACCAGGAGATTTACCCTCTCCTTAGTTTAGTCCACTGACTGTGTGCTGGCTGGTTAAATATATATAAGAAGGAGATTTACACTCTCCTCAGTTTAGGGCATTGACCTTCTGCTGGCTGCAAAAATATATATAAGAAGGAGATTTGCACTCTCCTCAGTTTGGGGAAGTGCTGGCTGGTTAAATATATATAACAAGGAGATTTCCCCTCTCCTCAGTTTAAGGCAATGACTCTGTGCTGGCTATTAAAATTTATCCAACAAGGAGATTTATGCTTTCCTCAGTTTAGAGCACTGACTCTGTGCTGTCTGGTGAAATATATATAACCAGGAGATTTCCCCTCTCCTCAGTTGAGGGCACTGACTCAGTGCTTGCTGGTTGAATATATATAGCCAGGAGATTTCCCCTCTCCTCAGTTTCGGGCACTGAGCCTGTGCTGGCTGGTTAAATATGTACATAACCAGGAGAGTGACCCTCCCCTCAGTTGAGGGCACTGACTCTGTGCTGGCTGCTTAAATATATATAAGAAGGAGATTTACACTCTCCTCAGTTCAGGGACTTATTCTGTGCTGGCTGTTTAAATATATATAACCAGGAGATTTACGCTCTCCTCAGTTTAGGCCACTGACTCTGTGCTGGCTGGTTAAATATGTACATAACCAGGAGAGTGACCCTCCCCTCAGTTGAGGGCACTGACTCTGTGCTGGCTGCTTAAATATATATAAGAAGGAGATTTACACTCTCCTCAGTTTAGGGCAGTGACTCGGTGCTGGCTGGTTAAAAATATATAACCAGGAGATTTCCACTCTTCTCAGTTTAGGGCACTGACTGCTGGCTGTTTGAACATATATAACGAGGAGATTTACACTCTCCTCAGTATAGGGCACTGAGTCGGTGCTGGCTTGTTGAATATATATATATATAGCCAGAAGATTTACAGACTTCTCAGTTTAGGGCACTGAGTCTGAGCTGTCTGTTTAAATATATTTAACCAGGAGATTTACACTCTCCTCAGTTTAGGGCACAGACTCCGTGCTGGCTGGTTGAATATATATAATCAGAAGATTTACACTCTCCTCAGTTTCGGGCACTGACTCTGTTTTGTCTGGTTAAATATATATATAACCAGGAGATTTACACTCTCCTCAGCTTAATGCAATGATACTGTGTTGGCTGGTAAAATATACATAACCAGGAGATTTCCCCTCTCCTCGATTTAGGGCACTTACTCTGTGCTGACTGGCTAAATATATATAACCAGGAGATTTACACATTCCTCAGTTTCGGGTACTGACTCCGTGCTGCCTGGGTAAATATATATAACCAGGAGATTTACGCTCTCGTCGGATTGGGGTAGTGACTCCGTGCTGTCTGGTTAAAAATATATAACCAGGAGATTTCCCCTCTCCTCAGTTTAGGGGGCGGAATCTGCGCTCGCTGGTTAAATATATATAACCAGGAGATTTCCCCTCTCCTCAGTTCAGGGCACTCACTCTGTTAAAATGTATATAACCAGGAGATTTCCCCTCTCCTCAGTTGAGGGCACCTACTCTGTTCTGACTGGCTAAATATATATAACCAGGAGATTTACACTCTCCTCAGTTTAGGGCACTTACGCTGTGCTGGCTGGGGAAATATATATAACCAGGAGATTTCCCCTCTCCTCAATTTAGGGCACTGACCCTGTGCTGGCTGGTTAAATATATATAACCAGGATATTTACACTCCCCTCAGTTTAGGGCAGTGACTTTGTGCTGGCTGCTAAAATATATATAAGAAGGAGATTTACACTCACCTCAGTTTGGGGAAGTGACTCCGTGCTGGCTGGTTAAAAATATATCACCAGAAGATTTACCCTCTCCTCAGTTTAGGGCACTGACTCTGTGCTGGCTGTTAAAATATATATAACCAGGAGATTTCCCCTCTCCTCAGTTTTGGGCAATGACACTGTGCTGGTTGTATAAATATATATAACCAGGAGAATTACACTCTCCTCAGTTTAAGGCAATGACTCTGCGCTGGCTTTTGAAATTTATCCAACAAGGAGATTTATGCTTTCCTCATGTTAAAAGCACTGACTCTGTGCTGGCTGGTTAAATATATATAACCAGGAGATTTACATTCTCCTCAGTTTAGGGCAATGACGTTGAGCTGGCTGGTTAAATATATATAACCAGGACATTTGCACACTCCTCAGTTTCGGGCAATGACTCTGTGCTGGCTTTTGCAATTTATACAACCAGGAGATTTACGCTTTCCTCAGTTTAGAGCACTGACTCTGTGCTGTCTGGTGACGTATATATAACCAGGTGATTTACACTCTTCTCAGTTTCGGGCACTGAGTCTGTGTTATCTGGTTAAATATATAAAACCAGAATATTTATTCTCCTCAGTTTCGGGCAATGACTCTGTGTTACCTGGTTAAATATATGTAACCAGAAGATTTACAATCTCCTCAGTTTAGGGCAATGACTCTGTGCTGGCTGGTTAAATATATATAACCAGGAGATTTACACTCTCCTCAGTTTAGTGCACTGACACTGTGTTATCTAGTTAAATATATATAACCAGAAGATTTACACTCTCCTCAGTTTAGGGCAATGACTCTGTGGTGGCTGGTTCAATATATATAACAAGTGGATTTACCCTCTCCTCAGATTCGGGCACAGAATTTGTGCTGGCTGGTGAAACATATATAACCACGAGATTTACCCTCTCCTCAGTTATGGGCACTGATTCTGTGCTGGCTGTTTAAATATCTATAACCAGGAGATTTATTCTCTCCTCAGTTTAGGGTACTGACTCTGCGCTCGCTGGTTAAATAGATATAACCAGGAGAATTACACTCTCCTCAGTTTAGGGCACTGACTCTGTGCTGGACTTTTAAATATATATACCCAGGAGATTTTCACTCTCCACAGTTTAGGTGAAGGAAATCTGTGCTGTCTTGTGAAATATATATAAAACCAGGAGATCTACACTCTAGTCAGTTTCGGGCACTGACTCTGTGCTGGCTGTTTAAATATATATAACCAGGAGATATCCCCTCTCCTCAGTTTAGGGCACTTACTCTGTGCTGACGAGATGAATACAAATAACCAGGAGATTTACACATTCCTCACTTTCGGGCACTGACTCCGTACAGGCTGGTTAAATATATATAACAAGGAGATTTCATTGCTCCTCAGTTTCGGGCAATGGCACTGTGCTGCTTGTGTAAATATATATAACCAGGAGATCTACACTCTCCTCAGTTTTGGGCAATGACTCTGTGCTGGCTATTGAAATTTATACAACCAGGAGATTTACGCTCTCCTCATTTTAGAGCACTGACTGTGCTGTCTGGTGAAATATATATAACCAGGAGATTTCCCCTCTCCTCAGTTGAGGGCACTGACTCAGTGCTGGCTGGTTAAATATATATAACCAGGAGATTTATACTCTCCTCAGTTGAGGGCACTGACTCAGTGCTGGCTGGTTGAATATATATAACCAGGAGATTTCCCCTCTCCTCAGTTGAGGGCACTGACTCCGTGCTGGTTGGTTGAATATATATAACCAGAAGATTTACACTCTCCTCAGTTCAGGGAACTGACACTGCTGGCTGGTTGAATATGTGTAACAAGGAGATTTACACTCACCTCAGTTATGGGCACTGACTCCGTGCAGGCTGGTTAAATATATATAACAAGGAGATTTTCCCTCTCCTCAGTTTAGGGCACAGGATATGTGCAGGCTGGTTAAATATATATAGCCAGGAGATTTCCACTCTTCTCAGTTTAGGGCACTGAGTCTGAGCTGGCTGGTTAAATATATAAAAAAAGGAGATTTACGCTCTCCTCAGTTTAGGGCAGTGACTCCGTGCTGGCTGGTTAAATATATATAACCAGGAGAGTTACACTGTCCTCAGTTGAGGGCACTGACTCAGTGCTGGCTGGTTAAATATATATAACCAGGAGATTTATACTCTCCTCAGTTGAGGGCACTGACTCTGTGCTGGCTGGTTGAATATATATAACTAGGAGATTTACACTCTCCTCAGTATAGGGCACTGAGTCTGTGCTGGCTTGTTGAATATATATAGCCAGAAGATTTACAGTCTTCTCAGTTTAGGGCACTGAGTCTGAGCTGTCTGTTTAAATATATTTAACCAGGAGATTTACACTCTCCTCATTTTAGGGCACAGACTCCGTGCTGGCTGGTTGAATATATATAACCAGAAGATTTACACTCTCCTCAGTTTAGGGCACTAATTCTGTGCCGGCTGGTTAAATATATATAACCAGGAGATTTATATTCTCCTCAGTTTAGGGGGCGGAATCTGCGCTCGCTGGTTAAATATATATATAACCACGCGTTTTACACTCACCTCAGTTTAGGGCACTGACTCTGTTTTGTCTGGTTAAGTATTTATAACTGGGAGATTTGCACTCTCCTCAGATTAGGGCACTGACTCTGTGCTGGCTGGTTAAATATATATCACCAGGATATTTACACTCTCCTCAGTTGAGGGCAATGACTCTGTACTGGCTGGTTCAATATATATTTAACCATGAGATTTAACGTCTGCACAGTTTAGGGCACTAAGTCTGTGCTGGCTTGTTAAATATATATAACCTGGAGATTTACCCTCTGCTCAGTTTAGGGCACTGACTCTGGGCTGGCTGTTTAAAAAAATACAACCAGGAGATTTACATTCTCCACAGTTTAGGGCAATGACTCTGCGCTTGCTGGTTAAATATATATTTGACCAGGAGATTTACCATCTGCACAGATTAGGGCACTCAGTCTGTGCTGGCTGGTTAAATAGATATAACCATGAGATTTACACTCTCCTCAGTTTAGGGCAGTGACTCCGTGCTGGCTGGTTCAATATATATAACCAGGAGAGTTACACTGTCCTCAGTTGAGGGCACTGACTCTGTGCTGGCTGCTTAAATATGTATAAGAAGGAGATTTACGCTCTCCTCAGTTTAGGGCAGTGACTCCGTGCTGGCTGGTTGAAAATATATAACCAGGAGATTTACACTCTCCTCAGATTAGGGCACTGACTGCTGGCTGGTTGAATATATATAACTAGGAGATTTAAACTCTCCTCAGTGTAGGTCACTGAGTCTGTGCTGGCTTGTTTAATATATATATAGCCAGAAGATTTACAGTCTTCTCAGTTTAGGGCACTAAGTCTGTGCTGGCTGGATAAATGTATATAACCAGGAGATTTACCCTCTCCTCAGTTTAGGGCACTGACTCAAAGCTGGCTAGTTAAATACATATAACCCGGAGATTTACATTCTCCTCAGTTTCGGGCACTGACTCCGTGCTGGTTGGTTAAATATACATAACCTGGAGATTTACACAGTTCTCAGTATAGGTTACTGACTCTGTGCTGGCTGGTTAATTACATATAACCAGGAGATTAACACTCTCCACAGTTTAGGGCAATGACTCTGTGCTGGCTGGTTCAATATATATAAGCAGGGGATTTTCCCTCTCCTCAGTTTAGATCACTGATTCTGTACTGGGTGGTTAAATATATATAACCAGGAGATTTACACGCTCCTCAGTATAGGGCACTGACTCTGCTGTCTGGTTGAATATATATCGCCAGGAGATTTACACTCTCCTCAGTTGAGGGCATTGACTCTGTGCTGGCTGGTTCAATATATATATAACCAGGAGATTTACCCTCGCCTCAGTTTAGGGCACTGAGTCTGTGCTGGCTGGCTAAATATATATAACCAGGAAATTTACACTCTACACAGTTTAGGGCACTGAATCTGTGTTATCTGGTTAAATATATAAAACCAGGAGATTTACACACTCCTCAGTTTTGGGCACTGACTCTTCTGGCTGGTTGAATATATATAACCAGGAGATTTCCACTCTCCTCCGTTTAGGCCATTGGCTCTGTGCTGGCTGGTTAAATATATATATAACCGGGAGATTTACACTCTCCTCAGTTTAGGGCACTGACTTTGTGCTGGCTGTTTAAATTGATAACTGGGAGATTTACCCTTTCCTCAGTTTAGGGCACTGAGTCTGTGTTATCTGGTTAAATATATATAACCAGGAGATTTACCCTCTCCTCAAATTAGGGCACTGACTCTGTGCTGGCTGTTTAAATATATATAAACAGGAGATTTACATTCTCCTCAGTTTCGGGCACTGAATCTGTGCTGGCTGGTTAAATATATATAACCAGGAAATTTACACTCTCCTCAGTTTAGGGCAATGACTCTGTGCTGGCTGTTTAAATATATGTAACCAGAAGATTTACGCTCTCCTCAATTTAGGGCAATGACTCTGTGCTGGCTAGTTAAATAAATACAACAAGGGGTTTTACCCTCTCCTCAGTTTTGGGCTCTGAGTCTGTGCTGGCTGGTTGAACATATCTAGCCAGGAGACTTATACTATCCTCAGTTTCGGTCACTGACTCTGCGCTGGCTCGTTAAATATATATAACCAGGAGATTTACTCTCACCTTAGTATCGGGCACTGATTCTGTGCTGGCTCGTTGAGTATATATAAACGAGGAGGTTTACCCTGTCCTCAGTTTATGGCATTCAATCTGTGCTGGCTGGTTAAATATATATAACCAGGAGATTTACACTCTCCTCAGTTTAGATCACTGACTCTGTACTGGCTGGTTAAATATATATAACCAGGAGATTTACACTCTCCTCAGTTTTGGGGAATGACTCTGTGCTGGCTGGATAATATATATTTAACCAGGAGATTTACCGTCTGCACAGTTTAGGGCCCTAAGTCTGTGCTGGCTGGTTAAATATACATAACCAGAAGATTTACACTCACCTCAGTTTAGGTTACTGAATCTGTGCTGGCTGGTTAAATATATATAACCAGGTGATTTTCACACTCCTCAGTTTAAGGCACTGACTCGGTGCTGGCTGGTTAAATATATATTTAACAAGGAGATTTAACGTCTGCCCTGTTAAGGGCACGAAGTTTGTGTTGGCTGATTAAATATATATAACCAGGAGATTTACACTCTCCTCAGTTTAGTGCACTAAGTCTGTGCTGGCTGGTTAAATACAAATAACCAGGAGATTTGCCCTCTCCTCAGTTTAGATCACTGACTCTGTACTGGCTGGTTAAATATATATAACCAGGAGATTTACACTCTCCTCAGTTTCGGGCACATGATCTGTGCTGGGTTTTTTAATTTATATAACCAGGATAATTGCACTCTCCTCAGTTGAGGGCACTGAGTCTGTGCTGGCTGGTTAAATATATATAACCAGGAGATTTACCCTCTCCTCAGTTTAGGGCACTGACTCTGTGCTGGCTGTTAAAATATATATAACCAGGAGATTTACACTCTCCTCAGTTTCGGGCAATGGATCTGTGCTGGCTGGTTGAAAATTTATAACCAGAAGATTTACATTCTCCTCGTTTAGGGCACAGATTCTGTGTTATCTGGTTAAATATATGTAACCTGAAGATTTACACTCTTCTCAGTTTAGGGCACATGATCTGTGCTGGCTGTTTAAATTTATATACCCAGGAGATTTACACTCTCCGCGGTTTAGGGCAATGACTCTGTGCTGGCTGGTTAAATATATATTCAACCAGCAGACTTACCGTCTGCACAGTTTAGGGCACTAAGTCTGTGCTGTCTGGTTGAATAAACATAACCAGAAGATTTACACTCTCCTCAATTTAGGTCACTGAAAATGTACTGGCTGGTTAAATGTATTTAACCAGGATATTTGAACTCTCCTCAGTTTAAGGCACTGACTCGGTGCTGGCTGGTTTAATATATATATAACCAGGAGATTTAAAGTCTGCTCTGTTAAGGGTACTAAGTCTGTGCTGGCTGGTTAAATATATATAACCAGGAGATTGACACTGTCCACAGTTTAGGGCAACGACTCTCTGTTGGCTGATTCAATATATATATCCAGGGGATTTACCCTCTCCTCAGTTTAGGGCAATGACTCTGTGCTGGCTGTTTAAATATATATAACAAGAATATTTACACTCTCCTCAGTAGAGGGCAATGACTCTGTGCTAGCTGTTTAAATTGATATCCGGGAGATTTACACTCTCCTCAGTTTCGGGCAATGACTCTGTGTTATCTGGTTAAATATATGTAACGTGAAGATTTACACTCTTCACAGTTTAGAGCAATGACTCTGTGATGGCTGTTTAAATATATATAACCAGGTGTTTTACACTCTCCTCAGTTTAAGGCAATGATTCGGTGCTGGCTAGTTAAATATATATAACCAGGAGATTTACACTCTCCTCAGTTTAGGGCAATGACTCTGTGCTGGCTGGTTAAATATATATAAAACCAGGAGATTTACACTCTCCTCAGTTTAGGGCAATGACTCTGTGCTGGCTGGTTAAATATATACAACAAGGGGATTTACCCTCTCCTCAGTTTAGGGCACTAAATGTGTGCTGGCTGGTTGAATATATCCAGCCAGGAGATTTACACTCTCCTCAGTTTAGGTCACTGACTCTGTGCTGACTCGTTAAATATATATAACCAGGAGATTTACACTCACCTCAGTTTAGGGCACTGAATTTGAGCTGGCTGGTTAAATATATTTAACCAGGATATGTACCCTCTCCTCAGTTTAGGTCACTGACTCTGTGCTGACTCGTTAAATATATATCACCAGGAGATTTACACTCTCCTCAGTTTAGTGCAATTACTCTGTTCTGGCTGGTTTAATATAGAAAACCAGGAGATTTAAACTCTCCTCAGTTATGGGCACTGATTCTGTGCTGGCTGTTTAAATATCTATAACCAGGAGATTTATCCTCTCCTCAGTTTAGGGCACTGACTATGTGCTGGCTGGTTAAAAATATATAACAAGGAGATTTTTTCTCTCCTCAGTTTATGGCCCTGAATATGTGCTGGCTCGTTAAATATATATAGCCAGGAGATTTACACTCTCCTCAGTTTTAGGGCACTGACTCTGTGCTGGCTCGTTAAATATATATAACCAGGAGATTTACCCTCTCCTCAGTTTAGGGGGCGGAATCTGCGCTCACTGGTTAAATATATATAACCACGCATTTTACACTCTCCTCAGTTTAGGGCACTGACACTGTTTTGTCGGGTTAAGTTTTTATAACCGGGAGATTTGCACTCTCCTCAGATTAGGGCATTGACTCTGCTTTGGCTGGTTAAATATATATAACCAGGAGATTTACACTCTCCTCAGTTTATGGCAATGACTCTGTGCTGGCTTGTGAAATATATATAAAACCAGGAGATTTACGCTCTAGTCAGTTTAGGGCACTGACTCTGTGTTGTCTGGTTAAATATATATAACCAGGAGATTTAAAGTCTCCTCAGTTTAGGGCACTGACTCCATGCTGTTTGGTTAATTATATATATAACCAGGAGATTTATGCTCTCCTCAGTTTCGGGCAATCACTGTGTGCTGGCTGGTTTAATATATATAACCAGGAGATTTCCCCTCTCCTCAGTTTAGGGCACTGAGTCTGAGCTGGCTGTTTAAATATTTTGAACCAGGAGATTTCCCCTCTCCTCAGTTTCGGGCACTGAGTCTGTGCTGGCTGTTTAAATATATATAACCAGGAGATTTACACTCTCTTCAGTTCCAGGCACTGACTCTGTGTTATCTGGTTAAATATATGTAACCAGAGGATTTACAATCTCCTCAGTTTAGGGCAATGACTCTGTGCTGGCTGGTTAAATATATATAACAAGGGGATTTACCCTCTCCTCAGTTTTGGGCACTGAATGTGTGCTGGCTGGTTGAATATATTCAGCCAAGAGATTTACACTCTCCTCAGATTTGGGCACAGACTCCATGCTGGTTAGTTAAATATATATAACCAGGAGATTTACACTCTCCTCAGTTTTGGGCACTGAATGTGTGCTGGCTGTTTGAATATATTCAGCCAAGAGATTTACACTCTCCTCAGATTTGGGCACTGACTCCATGCTGGTTAGTTAAATATACATAACCAGGAGATTTTCGCTGTCCTCAGTTTATGGCCCTGACTCTGTGCTGGCTGTTTAAATAGAAAACCAGGCGATTTACCCTCTACTCAGTTTAGGGCACATCAGCTGTGCTGGCTGTTTAAAGTTATATAACCAGGATATTTACACTCTCCTCAGTTTAGGGCAATGAATCTGTGCTGGCTGGTTAAATATATATTTAACCAGGAGATTTAACGTCTGCACAGTTCAGGGCACTAAGTCTGTGCTGGCTTGTTAAATATTTATAACCTGGAGTTTTACCCTCTGCTCAGTTTAGGGCACTGACTCTGTGCTGGCTGGTTGAATATATAACAAGGGGATTTACCCTCTCCTCAGTTTCGAGCACTGAATGTGTGCAGGCTGGTTGAATAGATTCAGCTAAGAGATTTACACTCTCCTCAGTTTTGGGCACTGACTCCACGCTGGTTAGTTAAATATATATAACCAGGAGATTTACACTGTTCTCAGTATAGGGAACTGACTCTGCGCTGTCTGGTTAAATATATCTAACCAGGATATTTACACTCTCCTCAGTTTACGGCAATGACACTGTGCTGCTGGTTCAATATATCTCACCAGGACACTTTCACTGTCCTCAGTTTAGGCCAATGACTCTAAGCTGACTGGTTAAATATACATAACCATGAGTTTTACACTGTCCTCAGTTTCGGGCACTGGTTGGTTAAGTATATATAACCAGGAGATTTACACTGTTCTCAGTATAGAATACTGACTCTGTGCTGGCTGGTTAATAATATATCACCAGGAGATTTACCCTCTACTCAGTTTAGGGCACTGACTTTGTGCTGGCTGTTTAAATATATATAACCAGGAGATTTATCCTCTCCTCAGTTTAGTGCACGGACTCTGTGCTGGCTGTTTAAATTGAAAACCAGGAAATTTACACTCTCCTCAGTTTATGGCAATGACTCTGTGCTGGCAGGTTAAATATATATATATAACCAGGAAATTTACACTTTCCTCAGTTTAGGGCCCTGACTCTGTGCTGGCTGGTTAAATATATATTTAACAAGAAGATTTACCCTCTGCTCACTTTAGGGCATTGACTCTCTGCTGGCTGGTTGAATACATATAGCCAGGAGATTTACACTCTCCTCAGTGTAGGGCATTGACTCTGTGCTGGCAGGTTAAATATATATAACCAGGAGATTTACACTCTAAGTTTAAGGCAACGACTCGGTGCTGGCTGGTTAAATTGATAACTGGGAGATTTACACTCTCCTCAGTTTAGGGCAATGACTATGTCCTGGTAGGTTAAATATATATGTATATTATATATATATATATATATAAAACCAGGGGATTTACCCTCTCCTCAGTTAGGCTGTGCTGGCTGTTTAAATATACATAACCAGAAGATTTAGGCTGTCCTCAGTTTCGGGCCCTGACTCTGTGCTTGATGGTTAAATATATATAACCAGGAGATTTACACTTTCCTCAGTTTCGGGCCCTGACTCTGTGCTTGATGGTTAAATATATATAACCAGGAGATTTACACTCTCCTCAGTTTAGGGCACTGACTCTGTGCTGGCAGTTTAAATATCTATAACCAGGAGATTTACACTCTCCTCAGTTTAAGGCAATGACTCTGTGCTGGCTGGTTAAATATATATAACAAGGAGACTTCAACTCTCCTCATTTTAGGGCAATGACTCTGTGCTGGCTGTTTAAATTGATATCCGGGAGATATACACTCTCCTCGGTTTAGGGCAATGACACTGTGCTAGCTGTTTAAATATATATAACCAGGTGTTTTACACTCTCCTCAGTTTAAGGCAGTGGCTCGGTGCTGGCTGGTTAAATATATATAACCAGGAGATTTAACCCCTCGTCAGTTTAGGGCACTGAATCTGTGTTGGCCGACTTCATATATGTAACCAGGAGATTTACGCTCCCCTCAGTTTAGGGCACTGACTCTGTGTTGGCTGTTTGAATATATATAACCAGGAGATTTACACTCTCCTCAGTTTAGGGCAAAGACTCTGTGCTGGCTGGTTAAATATATAACAAGGGGATTTACCCTCTCCTCAGTTTCGGGCACTGAATGTGTGCAGGCTGGTTGACTATATTCAGCTAAGAGATTTACACTCTCCTCAGTTTTGGGCACTGACACCATGCTGGTTAGTTAAGTATATATAACCAGGAGATTTACACTGTTCTCAGTATAGGGAACTGACTCTGTGTTGGCTGGTTAAATATATCTAACCAGGATATTTACACTCTCCTCAGTTTAGGGCAATGACTCTGTGCTGCTGGTTCAATATATCTAGCCAGGACACTTTCACTGACCTCAGTTTAGGCCAATGACTCTAAGCTGGCTGGTTAAATATACATAACCAGGAGTTTTACACTGTCCTCAGTTTCGGGCACTGAATCCGTGCTGGTTGGTTAAATATATATAACCAGGAGATTTACACTGTTCTCAGCATAGAATACTGAATCTGTGCTGGCTTGTCAATTATATATAACCTGGAGATTTACCCTCTCCTCAGTTTAGGGCACTGAATCTGTGCTGGCTGTTTCAATACATATAACCAGGAGATTTACAATCTCCACAGTTTAGGGCAATGACTAAGTGCTGGCTGGTTCAATATATATAACTAGGGGATTTACCCTCTCCTCGGTTCAGGTTACTGAGTCTGTACGGTTGTTTAAATATATATAACCAGGAGATTTACACTCTCCTCAGTTTAGGGCACTGACTCTGTGCTGGCTGTAAAAACAGATATAACCAGGAGATTTACACTCTCCTCAGTTTAGGGCACTCAATCTGCACTGGCTGGTTAAATATATATTACCAGGAGATTTACACTCTCCTTAGTTTCGGGCACTGTCTCTGCGCTGGCCTGTTTAATATATATATAACCCGGAGATTTTCCCTCTCCTCAGTTTAGGGCACTGTCTCTGTGCTGGCGGTTTAAAAAGATATTTCCCGGAGATTTAGAATCTCCTCAGTTTAGGGCACTGACTCTGTGCTGGCTGGTTAAATATATATTTCCCGGAGGTTTAGAGTCTCCTCAGTTTCGGGCACTGATTGTATGGAGGCTGGTTAAACTTTTTAAAACGTGAAAATTTAGAGTCTCCTCAGTTTGGGTCATTGACTCTGGGCTGGCTGGTTAAATAAACATATACAAACAGGTGATTTAGAGTCTCTACTTTAGGGCACTGACTGTGTGTTGGCTGGTTTAATATATATAACCAGGAGATTTAGAGTCTTCTCAGTTTAGGGCACTGACTTTCTGCTGGTGAGTTAAATAATTACATGTAACCAGGAGATTTAGAGTCTCCTCACTTCAGGGCACTGAATCTGTGATGTCTGGTTAAATATGTATAACCAGAATATTTATAGACTCCTCAGATTAGGGCACTGACATTGTGCTGGCTGGTTAAATAAATACATATAATCAGGAGATTTAATGTCTTCTCAGTTTAGGGCACTGACGCTGTGCTGCTGGTTCAATATATCTAGCCAGGACACTTTCACTGACCTCAGTTTAGGCCAATGACTCTAAGCTGGCTGGTTAAATATACATAACCAGGAGTTTTACACTGTCCTCAGTTTCGGGCACTGAATCCGTGCTGGTTGGGTAAATATATATAACCAGGAGATTTACACTGTTCTCAGCATAGAATACTGAATCTGTGCTGGCTTGTCAATTATATATAACCTGGAGATTTACCCTCTCCTCAGTTTAGGGCACTGAATCTGTGCTGGCTGTTTCAATACATATAACCAGGAGATTTACAATCTCCACAGTTTAGGGCAATGACTAAGTGCTGGCTGGTTCAATATATATAACTAGGGGATTTACCCTCTCCTCGGTTCAGGTTACTGAGTCTGTACGGTTGTTTAAATATATATAACCAGGAGATTTACACTCTCCTCAGTTTAGGGCACTGACTCTGTGCTGGCTGTAAAAACAGATATAACCAGGAGATTTACACTCTCCTCAGTTTAGGGCACTCAATCTGCACTGGCTGGTTAAATATATATAACCAGGAGATTTACACTCTCCTCAGTTTATGGCAATGACTCTGTGCTGGCTTGTGAAATATATATAAAACCAGGAGATTTACGCTCTAGTCAGTTTAGGGCACTGACTCTGTGTTGTCTGGTTAAATATATATAACCAGGAGATTTAAAGTCTCCTCAGTTTAGGGCACTGACTCCATGCTGTTTGGTTAATTATATATATAACCAGGAGATTTATGCTCTCCTCAGTTTCGGGCAATCACTGTGTGCTGGCTGGTTTAATATATATAACCAGGAGATTTCCCCTCTCCTCAGTTTAGGGCACTGAGTCTGAGCTGGCTGTTTAAATATTTTGAACCAGGAGATTTCCCCTCTCCTCAGTTTCGGGCAATGAGTCTGTGCTGGCTGTTTAAATATATATAACCAGGAGATTTACACTCTCTTCAGTTCCAGGCACTGACTCTGTGTTATCTGGTTAAATATATGTAACCAGAGGATTTACAATCTCCTCAGTTTAGGGCAATGACTCTGTGCTGGCTGGTTAAATATATATAACAAGGGGATTTACCCTCTCCTCAGTTTTGGGCACTGAATGTGTGCTGGCTGGTTGAATATATTCAGCCAAGAGATTTACACTCTCCTCAGATTTGGGCACAGACTCCATGCTAGTTAGTTAAATATATATAACCAGGAGATTTACACTCTCCTCAGTTTTGGGCACTGAATGTGTGCTGGCTGTTTGAATATATTCAGCCAAGAGATTTACACTCTCCTCAGATTTGGGCACTGACTCCATGCTGGTTAGTTAAATATACATAACCAGGAGATTTTCGCTGTCCTCAGTTTATGGCCCTGACTCTGTGCTGGCTGTTTAAATAGAAAACCAGGCGATTTACCCTCTACTCAGTTTAGGGCACATCAGCTGTGCTGGCTGTTTAAAGTTATATAACCAGGATATTTACACTCTCCTCAGTTTAGGGCAATGAATCTGTGCTGGCTGGTTAAATATATATTTAACCAGGAGATTTAACGTCTGCACAGTTCAGGGCACTAAGTCTGTGCTGGCTTGTTAAATATTTATAACCTGGAGATTTACCCTCTGCTCAGTTTAGGGCACTGACTCTGTGCTGGCTGGTTGAATATATAACAAGGGGATTTACCCTCTCCTCAGTTTCGGGCACTGAATGTGTGCAGGCTGGTTGAATAGATTCAGCTAAGAGATTTACACTCTCCTCAGTTTTGGGCACTGACTCCACGCTGGTTAGTTAAATATATATAACCAGGAGATTTACACTGTTCTCAGTATAGGGAACTGACTCTGCGCTGTCTGGTTAAATATATCTAACCAGGATATTTACACTCTCCTCAGTTTACGGCAATGACACTGTGCTGCTGGTTCAATATATCTCACCAGGACACTTTCACTGTCCTCAGTTTAGGCCAATGACTCTAAGCTGACTGGTTAAATATACATAACCATGAGTTTTACACTGTCCTCAGTTTCGGGCACTGGTTGGTTAAGTATATATAACCAGGAGATTTACACTGTTCTCAGTATAGAATACTGACTCTGTGCTGGCTGGTTAATAATATATCACCAGGAGATTTACCCTCTACTCAGTTTAGGGCACTGACTTTGTGCTGGCTGTTTAAATATATATAACCAGGAGATTTATCCTCTCCTCAGTTTAGTGCACGGACTCTGTGCTGGCTGTTTAAATTGAAAACCAGGAAATTTACACTCTCCTCAGTTTATGGCAATGACTCTGTGCTGGCAGGTTAAATATATATATATAACCAGGAAATTTACACTTTCCTCAGTTTAGGGCCCTGACTCTGTGCTGGCTGGTTAAATATATATTTAACAAGAAGATTTACCCTCTGCTCACTTTAGGGCATTGACTCTCTGCTGGCTGGTTGAATACATATAGCCAGGAGATTTACACTCTCCTCAGTGTAGGGCATTGACTCTGTGCTGGCAGGTTAAATATATATAACCAGGAGATTTACACTCTAAGTTTAAGGCAACGACTCGGTGCTGGCTGGTTAAATTGATAACTGGGAGATTTACACTCTCCTCAGTTTAGGGCAATGACTATGTCCTGGTAGGTTAAATATATATGTATATTATATATATATATATATATATAAAACCAGGGGATTTACCCTCTCCTCAGTTAGGCTGTGCTGGCTGTTTAAATATACATAACCAGAAGATTTAGGCTGTCCTCAGTTTCGGGCCCTGACTCTGTGCTTGATGGTTAAATATATATAACCAGGAGATTTACACTTTCCTCAGTTTCGGGCCCTGACTCTGTGCTTGATGGTTAAATATATATAACCAGGAGATTTACACTCTCCTCAGTTTAGGGCACTGACTCTGTGCTGGCAGTTTAAATATCTATAACCAGGAGATTTACACTCTCCTCAGTTTAAGGCAATGACTCTGTGCTGGCTGGTTAAATATATATAACAAGGAGACTTCAACTCTCCTCATTTTAGGGCAATGACTCTGTGCTGGCTGTTTAAATTGATATCCGGGAGATATACACTCTCCTCGGTTTAGGGCAATGACACTGTGCTAGCTGTTTAAATATATATAACCAGGTGTTTTACACTCTCCTCAGTTTAAGGCAGTGGCTCGGTGCTGGCTGGTTAAATATATATAACCAGGAGATTTAACCCCTCGTCAGTTTAGGGCACTGAATCTGTGTTGGCCGACTTCATATATGTAACCAGGAGATTTACGCTCCCCTCAGTTTAGGGCACTGACTCTGTGTTGGCTGTTTGAATATATATAACCAGGAGATTTACACTCTCCTCAGTTTAGGGCAAAGACTCTGTGCTGGCTGGTTAAATATATAACAAGGGGATTTACCCTCTCCTCAGTTTCGGGCACTGAATGTGTGCAGGCTGGTTGACTATATTCAGCTAAGAGATTTACACTCTCCTCAGTTTTGGGCACTGACACCATGCTGGTTAGTTAAGTATATATAACCAGGAGATTTACACTGTTCTCAGTATAGGGAACTGACTCTGTGTTGGCTGGTTAAATATATCTAACCAGGATATTTACACTCTCCTCAGTTTAGGGCAATGACTCTGTGCTGCTGGTTCAATATATCTAGCCAGGACACTTTCACTGACCTCAGTTTAGGCCAATGACTCTAAGCTGGCTGGTTAAATATACATAACCAGGAGTTTTACACTGTCCTCAGTTTCGGGCACTGAATCCGTGCTGGTTGGTTAAATATATATAACCAGGAGATTTACACTGTTCTCAGCATAGAATACTGAATCTGTGCTGGCTTGTCAATTATATATAACCTGGAGATTTACCCTCTCCTCAGTTTAGGGCACTGAATCTGTGCTGGCTGTTTCAATACATATAACCAGGAGATTTACAATCTCCACAGTTTAGGGCAATGACTAAGTGCTGGCTGGTTCAATATATATAACTAGGGGATTTACCCTCTCCTCGGTTCAGGTTACTGAGTCTGTACGGTTGTTTAAATATATATAACCAGGAGATTTACACTCTCCTCAGTTTAGGGCACTGACTCTGTGCTGGCTGTAAAAACAGATATAACCAGGAGATTTACACTCTCCTCAGTTTAGGGCACTCAATCTGCACTGGCTGGTTAAATATATATTACCAGGAGATTTACACTCTCCTTAGTTTCGGGCACTGTCTCTGCGCTGGCCTGTTTAATATATATATAACCCGGAGATTTTCCCTCTCCTCAGTTTAGGGCACTGTCTCTGTGCTGGCGGTTTAAAAAGATATTTCCCGGAGATTTAGAATCTCCTCAGTTTAGGGCACTGACTCTGTGCTGGCTGGTTAAATATATATTTCCCGGAGGTTTAGAGTCTCCTCAGTTTCGGGCACTGATTGTATGGAGGCTGGTTAAACTTTTTAAAACGTGAAAATTTAGAGTCTCCTCAGTTTGGGTCATTGACTCTGGGCTGGCTGGTTAAATAAACATATACAAACAGGTGATTTAGAGTCTCTACTTTAGGGCACTGACTGTGTGTTGGCTGGTTTAATATATATAACCAGGAGATTTAGAGTCTTCTCAGTTTAGGGCACTGACTTTCTGCTGGTGAGTTAAATAATTACATGTAACCAGGAGATTTAGAGTCTCCTCACTTCAGGGCACTGAATCTGTGATGTCTGGTTAAATATGTATAACCAGAATATTTATAGACTCCTCAGATTAGGGCACTGACATTGTGCTGGCTGGTTAAATAAATACATATAATCAGGAGATTTAATGTCTTCTCAGTTTAGGGCACTGACGCTGTGCTGCTGGTTCAATATATCTAGCCAGGACACTTTCACTGACCTCAGTTTAGGCCAATGACTCTAAGCTGGCTGGTTAAATATACATAACCAGGAGTTTTACACTGTCCTCAGTTTCGGGCACTGAATCCGTGCTGGTTGGGTAAATATATATAACCAGGAGATTTACACTGTTCTCAGCATAGAATACTGAATCTGTGCTGGCTTGTCAATTATATATAACCTGGAGATTTACCCTCTCCTCAGTTTAGGGCACTGAATCTGTGCTGGCTGTTTCAATACATATAACCAGGAGATTTACAATCTCCACAGTTTAGGGCAATGACTAAGTGCTGGCTGGTTCAATATATATAACTAGGGGATTTACCCTCTCCTCGGTTCAGGTTACTGAGTCTGTACGGTTGTTTAAATATATATAACCAGGAGATTTACACTCTCCTCAGTTTAGGGCACTGACTCTGTGCTGGCTGTAAAAACAGATATAACCAGGAGATTTACACTCTCCTCAGTTTAGGGCACTCAATCTGCACTGGCTGGTTAAATATATATAACCAGGAGATTTACACTCTCCTCAGTTTATGGCAATGACTCTGTGCTGGCTTGTGAAATATATATAAAACCAGGAGATTTACGCTCTAGTCAGTTTAGGGCACTGACTCTGTGTTGTCTGGTTAAATATATATAACCAGGAGATTTAAAGTCTCCTCAGTTTAGGGCACTGACTCCATGCTGTTTGGTTAATTATATATATAACCAGGAGATTTATGCTCTCCTCAGTTTCGGGCAATCACTGTGTGCTGGCTGGTTTAATATATATAACCAGGAGATTTCCCCTCTCCTCAGTTTAGGGCACTGAGTCTGAGCTGGCTGTTTAAATATTTTGAACCAGGAGATTTCCCCTCTCCTCAGTTTCGGGCAATGAGTCTGTGCTGGCTGTTTAAATATATATAACCAGGAGATTTACACTCTCTTCAGTTCCAGGCACTGACTCTGTGTTATCTGGTTAAATATATGTAACCAGAGGATTTACAATCTCCTCAGTTTAGGGCAATGACTCTGTGCTGGCTGGTTAAATATATATAACAAGGGGATTTACCCTCTCCTCAGTTTTGGGCACTGAATGTGTGCTGGCTGGTTGAATATATTCAGCCAAGAGATTTACACTCTCCTCAGATTTGGGCACAGACTCCATGCTAGTTAGTTAAATATATATAACCAGGAGATTTACACTCTCCTCAGTTTTGGGCACTGAATGTGTGCTGGCTGTTTGAATATATTCAGCCAAGAGATTTACACTCTCCTCAGATTTGGGCACTGACTCCATGCTGGTTAGTTAAATATACATAACCAGGAGATTTTCGCTGTCCTCAGTTTATGGCCCTGACTCTGTGCTGGCTGTTTAAATAGAAAACCAGGCGATTTACCCTCTACTCAGTTTAGGGCACATCAGCTGTGCTGGCTGTTTAAAGTTATATAACCAGGATATTTACACTCTCCTCAGTTTAGGGCAATGAATCTGTGCTGGCTGGTTAAATATATATTTAACCAGGAGATTTAACGTCTGCACAGTTCAGGGCACTAAGTCTGTGCTGGCTTGTTAAATATTTATAACCTGGAGATTTACCCTCTGCTCAGTTTAGGGCACTGACTCTGTGCTGGCTGGTTGAATATATAACAAGGGGATTTACCCTCTCCTCAGTTTCGGGCACTGAATGTGTGCAGGCTGGTTGAATAGATTCAGCTAAGAGATTTACACTCTCCTCAGTTTTGGGCACTGACTCCACGCTGGTTAGTTAAATATATATAACCAGGAGATTTACACTGTTCTCAGTATAGGGAACTGACTCTGCGCTGTCTGGTTAAATATATCTAACCAGGATATTTACACTCTCCTCAGTTTACGGCAATGACACTGTGCTGCTGGTTCAATATATCTCACCAGGACACTTTCACTGTCCTCAGTTTAGGCCAATGACTCTAAGCTGACTGGTTAAATATACATAACCATGAGTTTTACACTGTCCTCAGTTTCGGGCACTGGTTGGTTAAGTATATATAACCAGGAGATTTACACTGTTCTCAGTATAGAATACTGACTCTGTGCTGGCTGGTTAATAATATATCACCAGGAGATTTACCCTCTACTCAGTTTAGGGCACTGACTTTGTGCTGGCTGTTTAAATATATATAACCAGGAGATTTATCCTCTCCTCAGTTTAGTGCACGGACTCTGTGCTGGCTGTTTAAATTGAAAACCAGGAAATTTACACTCTCCTCAGTTTATGGCAATGACTCTGTGCTGGCAGGTTAAATATATATATATAACCAGGAAATTTACACTTTCCTCAGTTTAGGGCCCTGACTCTGTGCTGGCTGGTTAAATATATATTTAACAAGAAGATTTACCCTCTGCTCACTTTAGGGCATTGACTCTCTGCTGGCTGGTTGAATACATATAGCCAGGAGATTTACACTCTCCTCAGTGTAGGGCATTGACTCTGTGCTGGCAGGTTAAATATATATAACCAGGAGATTTACACTCTAAGTTTAAGGCAACGACTCGGTGCTGGCTGGTTAAATTGATAACTGGGAGATTTACACTCTCCTCAGTTTAGGGCAATGACTATGTCCTGGTAGGTTAAATATATATGTATATTATATATATATATATATATAAAACCAGGGGATTTACCCTCTCCTCAGTTAGGCTGTGCTGGCTGTTTAAATATACATAACCAGAAGATTTAGGCTGTCCTCAGTTTCGGGCCCTGACTCTGTGCTTGATGGTTAAATATATATAACCAGGAGATTTACACTTTCCTCAGTTTCGGGCCCTGACTCTGTGCTTGATGGTTAAATATATATAACCAGGAGATTTACACTCTCCTCAGTTTAGGGCACTGACTCTGTGCTGGCAGTTTAAATATCTATAACCAGGAGATTTACACTCTCCTCAGTTTAAGGCAATGACTCTGTGCTGGCTGGTTAAATATATATAACAAGGAGACTTCAACTCTCCTCATTTTAGGGCAATGACTCTGTGCTGGCTGTTTAAATTGATATCCGGGAGATATACACTCTCCTCGGTTTAGGGCAATGACACTGTGCTAGCTGTTTAAATATATATAACCAGGTGTTTTACACTCTCCTCAGTTTAAGGCAGTGGCTCGGTGCTGGCTGGTTAAATATATATAACCAGGAGATTTAACCCCTCGTCAGTTTAGGGCACTGAATCTGTGTTGGCCGACTTCATATATGTAACCAGGAGATTTACGCTCCCCTCAGTTTAGGGCACTGACTCTGTGTTGGCTGTTTGAATATATATAACCAGGAGATTTACACTCTCCTCAGTTTAGGGCAAAGACTCTGTGCTGGCTGGTTAAATATATAACAAGGGGATTTACCCTCTCCTCAGTTTCGGGCACTGAATGTGTGCAGGCTGGTTGACTATATTCAGCTAAGAGATTTACACTCTCCTCAGTTTTGGGCACTGACACCATGCTGGTTAGTTAAGTATATATAACCAGGAGATTTACACTGTTCTCAGTATAGGGAACTGACTCTGTGTTGGCTGGTTAAATATATCTAACCAGGATATTTACACTCTCCTCAGTTTAGGGCAATGACTCTGTGCTGCTGGTTCAATATATCTAGCCAGGACACTTTCACTGACCTCAGTTTAGGCCAATGACTCTAAGCTGGCTGGTTAAATATACATAACCAGGAGTTTTACACTGTCCTCAGTTTCGGGCACTGAATCCGTGCTGGTTGGTTAAATATATATAACCAGGAGATTTACACTGTTCTCAGCATAGAATACTGAATCTGTGCTGGCTTGTCAATTATATATAACCTGGAGATTTACCCTCTCCTCAGTTTAGGGCACTGAATCTGTGCTGGCTGTTTCAATACATATAACCAGGAGATTTACAATCTCCACAGTTTAGGGCAATGACTAAGTGCTGGCTGGTTCAATATATATAACTAGGGGATTTACCCTCTCCTCGGTTCAGGTTACTGAGTCTGTACGGTTGTTTAAATATATATAACCAGGAGATTTACACTCTCCTCAGTTTAGGGCACTGACTCTGTGCTGGCTGTAAAAACAGATATAACCAGGAGATTTACACTCTCCTCAGTTTAGGGCACTCAATCTGCACTGGCTGGTTAAATATATATTACCAGGAGATTTACACTCTCCTTAGTTTCGGGCACTGTCTCTGCGCTGGCCTGTTTAATATATATATAACCCGGAGATTTTCCCTCTTCTCAGTTTAGGGCACTGTCTCTGTGCTGGCGGTTTAAAAAGATATTTCCCGGAGATTTAGAATCTCCTCAGTTTAGGGCACTGACTCTGTGCTGGCTGGTTAAATATATATTTCCCGGAGGTTTAGAGTCTCCTCAGTTTCGGGCACTGATTGTATGGAGGCTGGTTAAACTTTTTAAAACGTGAATATTTAGAGTCTCCTCACTTTGGGTCATTAATCCTGGCTGGCTGGTTAAATAAACATATACAAACAGGTGATTTAGAGTCTCTACTTTAGGGCACTGACTGTGTGTTGGCTGGTTTAATATATATAACCAGGAGATTTAGAGTCTTCTCACTTCAGGGCACTGAATCTGTGATGTCTGGTTAAATATGTATAACCAGAATATTTATAGACTCCTCAGATTAGGGCACTGACATTGTGCTGGCTGGTTAAATAAATACATATAATCAGGAGATTTAATGTCTTCTCAGTTTAGGGCACTGACGCTGTGCTGCTGGTTCAATATATCTAGCCAGGACACTTTCACTGACCTCAGTTTAGGCCAATGACTCTAAGCTGGCTGGTTAAATATACATAACCAGGAGTTTTACACTGTCCTCAGTTTCGGGCACTGAATCCGTGCTGGTTGGGTAAATATATATAACCAGGAGATTTACACTGTTCTCAGCATAGAATACTGAATCTGTGCTGGCTTGTCAATTATATATAACCTGGAGATTTACCCTCTCCTCAGTTTAGGGCACTGAATCTGTGCTGGCTGTTTCAATACATATAACCAGGAGATTTACAATCTCCACAGTTTAGGGCAATGACTAAGTGCTGGCTGGTTCAATATATATAACTAGGGGATTTACCCTCTCCTCGGTTCAGGTTACTGAGTCTGTACGGTTGTTTAAATATATATAACCAGGAGATTTACACTCTCCTCAGTTTAGGGCACTGACTCTGTGCTGGCTGTAAAAACAGATATAACCAGGAGATTTACACTCTCCTCAGTTTAGGGCACTCAATCTGCACTGGCTGGTTAAATATATATTACCAGGAGATTTACACTCTCCTTAGTTTCGGGCACTGTCTCTGCGCTGGCCTGTTTAATATATATATAACCCGGAGATTTTCCCTCTCCTCAGTTTAGGGCACTGTCTCTGTGCTGGCTGGTTAAATATATATTTCCCGGAGATTTAGAGTCTCCTCAGTTTCGGGCACTGATTGTATGGAGGCTGGTTAAACTTTTTAAAACGTGAATATTTAGAGTCTCCTCAGTTTGGGTCATTGACTCTGGGCTGGCTGGTTAAATAAACATATACAAACAGGTGATTTAGAGTCTCTACTTTAGGGCACTGACTGTGTGTTGGCTGGTTTAATATATATAACCAGGAGATTTAGAGTCTTCTCAGTTTAGGGCACTGACTTTCTGCTGGTGAGTTAAATAATTACATGTAACCAGGAGATTTAGAGTCTCCTCACTTCAGGGCACTGAATCTGTGATGTCTGGTTAAATATGTATAACCAGAATATTTATAGACTCTTCAGATTAGGGCACTGACATTGTGCTGGCTGGTTAAATAAATACATATAATCAGGAGATTTAATGTCTTCTCAGTTTAGGGCACTGACGCTGTGCTGCTGGTTCAATATATCTAGCCAGGACACTTTCACTGACCTCAGTTTAGGCCAATGACTCTAAGCTGGCTGGTTAAATATACATAACCAGGAGTTTTACACTGTCCTCAGTTTCGGGCACTGAATCCGTGCTGGTTGGTTAAATATATATAACCAGGAGATTTACACTGTTCTCAGCATAGAATACTGAATCTGTGCTGGCTTGTCAATTATATATAACCTGGAGATTTACCCTCTCCTCAGTTTAGGGCACTGAATCTGTGCTGGCTGTTTCAATACATATAACCAGGAGATTTACAATCTCCACAGTTTAGGGCAATGACTAAGTGCTGGCTGGTTCAATATATATAACTAGAGGATTTACCCTCTCCTCGGTTCAGGTTACTGAGTCTGTACGGTTGTTTAAATATATATAACCAGGAGATTTACATTCTCCTCAGTTTAGGGCACTGACTCTGTGCTGGCTGTAAAAACAGATATAACCAGGAGATTTACACTCTCCTCAGTTTAGGGCACTGACTCTGTATTATCTGGTTAAATATATTTAACCAGCAGATTTACACTCTACTCAGTTTTGTGCTCTGACACTGTGCTGGCTGGTTGAATATATATAAATAGAAGATTTACACTCTCCTCTGTTTAGTGCACTGACTCTGTGTTGGCTGGTAAAATATATATAACCAGTAGATTTCCCCTCTCCTCAGTTTCGGGCACTGAGTCTGTGCTGGCTGGTTAAATATATATAACCAGGAGATTTACACTCACCTCAGTTTCGGGCACTGAATCTGTGCTGGCTCATTGAATATGTATAACCTAGGAGATTTACCCTGTCCTCAATTTAGGGCACTGAATCTGTGCTGGCTGTTTAAATATATACAGCCAGGAGATTTACTCTCTCCTCAGGTTAGTGCAATGACGCTGTTCTGGCTGGTTGAATATATATAACCAGGAGATTTAAACTCTCCTCAGTTTCGGGCACTGAATATGTGCTGGCCGGTTAAACATATATAACCAGGTGACTTACCCTCTCCTCAGTTTAGGGCACTGAAACTGTGCTGGCTATTTAAATACATAAAACCAGGAGATGTACACTCTCCTCAGTTTAGGGCAATGTCTCTGTGCTGGCTGTTTAAACATATATAACCAGGAGATTTACACTCTCCTCAGTTTAGGGCAATGACTCTGTGCTGGCTGTTTAAATATATATAACCAGAAGATTTACACTCTCCTCAGTTTTGGGCACTGAATCTGTGCTGGCTGGTTGAATATATATAAACAGAAGATTTACACTCTCCTCCGTTTAGTGCACTGACTCTGTGTTGGCTGGTAATATATATATAACCAGGAGATTTCCCCTCTCCTCAGTTTTGGGCACTGAATTTGTGCTGGCTGGTGAAATTTATATAACCAGGAGATTTCCCCTCTCCTCAGTTTAGGGCACTGAATCTGTGCTGGCTGGTTAAATATATACAGCCAGGAGATTTACACTCTCCTCAGGTTAGTGCAATGACTCTGTTCTGGCTGGTTGAATATATATAACCAGTTGACTTACCCTCTCATCAGTTTAGGGCAATGACTCTGTGTTGGCTTTTTAAATATATATAACCTGGTGTTTTACACTCTCCTCAGTTTAAGGCAATGACTCAGTGCTGGCTGGTTGAATATATATAACCAGGAGATTTACACTCTCCTCAGTTTCGGGCACTGAATATGTGCTGGCTGGTTAAATATATATAACCAGTTGACTTACCCTCTCATCAGTTTAGGGCAATGACTCTGTGTTGGCTTTTTAAATATATATAACCTGGTGTTTTACACTCTCCTCAGTTTAAGGCAATGACTCAGTGCTGGCTGGTTGAATATATATAACCAGGAGATTTACACTCTCCTCAGTTTAGGCCACTGACTCTAAGCTGGCTGGTTATATATACATAACCAGGAGATTTACACTCTCCTCAGTTTAGTGCAATGACTCTGGGCTGGCTGGTTAAATATATATAACCAGGAGATTTACACTTTCCTCAGTTTAGGGCACTCACTCTGTGTTATCTGGTTAAATATATATAACCAGGAGATTTACACTCTCCTCAGTTTAGTTCACTGAATATTTGTTGGCCAGTTTCATTTATATAAAACCAGGAGATTTACACTCCCCTCAGTTTAGGCCACTGACTCTAAGCTGGCTGGTTATATATACATAACCAGGAGATTTACACTCTCCTCAGTTTAGTGCAATGACTCTGTGCTGACTGGTTAAATATATATAACCCGGTGATTTACACTCTCCTCAGGTTAGGGCACTGACTCTGTGCTGGCTGTTTAAATAGATATAACCAGAAGATTGACACTCTCCTCAGTTCAGGGTACTGAGTCTGTGCTGGCTATTTAAATTTATATATCTAGGAGCTTTTCGCTGTCCTCAGTTTAGGGCAATGATTCTGTGCTGGCTGGTTAAATGTATATAACCGGGAGTTTTACACTCTCCTCAGTTAAGGGCACTGTCTCTGCGCTCGATGTTTAAATATATATAACCAGGAGATTTAAGCTCTCCTCAGTTTAGGTCACTGAATCTGTGCTGGCTGGTTAAATATATATAACCAGGATATTTGCACTCTCCCCAGTTTAATGCACTGACTCTGTGCTGGCTGCTTAAATATATATAACCAGGAGATTTAGCCTCTCCTCAGTTTAGGGCAATGACTCTGTGCTGGCTGTTTAAATATATATAGCCAGGAGATTTACACTCACCACCGTTTAGGGCAATGACTGTACTGGCTGGTTCAATACATATAACCAGGAGATTTGCCCTCTCCTCAGTTTAGGGCACTGACTCTGTGCTGATTGGTTCAATATTTATAACCAGGGGATTTACCCTCTCCTCAGTTTAGATCACTGAATCTGTACTGGCTGGTTAAATATATATAACCAGGAGATATACACTCTCCTCAGTGCAGAGCACTGACTCTGCTGGGTGGTTGAATATATATAGCCAGCAGATTTACACTCTCCTCAGTTTAGGGCATTGACTCTGTGCTGGCTGCTTAAATATATCTATACAACCAGGAGATTTACCCTCTCCTCAGTTTCGGGCACTGACTTTGTGCTGGCTGGTTAAATACATATAACCAGGAGATTTACCCTCTCCTCAGTTTAGGGCACAGACTCTGTGCTCGTTGTTTAAATTGATATCCGGGAGATTTCCCCTCTTCTAAGTTTAGGGGCAATGACTCAATGTTGGCTGGTTAAGTATACATAACCAGGAGATTTACACTCGACTCAATTTAGGGCACTGAGTCTGTGCTGGCTATTTAGATATCTATAAGCAGGAGTTTACACTCTCCTCAGTTTAAGGCAATGACTCTGTGGTGGCTGGTTAAATATATATACTTAAAACCAGGAGATTTACCCTCTCCTCAGTTTATGGCACTGACTTTGTGCTGGCAGTTTAAATATATATAACCAGAAGATTTATACGCTCCTCAGTTTAGGGCAATGACTCTGTGTTGGCTGGTTAAATATATATAACCAGGTGATTTACACTCTCCTCAGTTTAGTGCAATGACTCTGTGCTGGCTGGTTAAATATATGTAACCAGGAGATTTACACTCTCCTTGGTTTAGGGCACTGACTCTGTGCCGGCTGTTAAAATATATATAACCACGGGTTTTACACTCTCCTCAGTTTTGTGCACTGACTCTGTGTTGGCTGGTAAAACGTATATATCCAGCAGATTTACATTCTCCTCAGTTTAGGGCAATGATTCTGCACTGTCTTGTAAAATATATATAACCAGGAGATTTACACTCTCCTCAGCTTAGGGCACTCAATCTGCACTGGCTGGTTAAATATATATTACCAGGAGATTTACACTCTCCTTAGTTTCGGGCACTGTCTCTGCGCTGGCCTGTTTAATATATATATAACCCGGAGATTTTCCCTCTCCTCAGTTTAGGGGACTGTCTCTGTGCTGGCTGTTTAAAAAGATATTTCCCGGAGATTTAGAATCTCCTCAGTTTAGGGCACTGACTCTGTGCTGGCTGGTTAAATATATATTTCCCGGAGATTTAGAGTCTCCTCAGTTTCGGGCACTGATTGTATGGAGGCTGGTTAAACTTTTTAAAACGTGAATATTTAGAGTCTCCTCAGTTTGGGTCATTGACTCTGGGCTGGCTGGTTAAATAAACATATACAAACAGGTGATTTAGAGTCTCTACTTTAGGGCACTGACTGTGTGTTGGCTGGTTTAATATATATAACCAGGAAATTTAGAGTCTTCTCAGTTTAGGGCACTGACTTTCTGCTGGTGAGTTAAATAATTACATGTAACCAGGAGATTTAGAGTCTCCTCACTTCAGGGCACTGAATCTGTGATGTCTGGTTAAATATGTATAACCAGAATATTTATAGACTCCTCAGATTAGGGCACTGACATTGTGCTGGCTGGTTAAATAAATACATATAATCAGGAGATTTAATGTCTTCTCAGTTTAGGGCACTGACGCTGTGCTGGCTTGTTAAATAAATTTTTATAACCAGGAGATTTAGAGTCTCCTCATTTTAAGGCACTGATTCTATGCTGGTTGATTAAATAAATATGTACAACCACGAGATTTAGATTCTGCCCATTGTAGGGCACCGACTTTGTGCTGGTTGGTTAAATAAATATCTAAAACCAAGAGATTTAGATTCTCTTCATTTAAGGGCACTGACTCTGCGCTGTCCATATATATAACCAGGAGATTTAGAGTCTCCTCAGCTTAGGCCACTGACTGTGGACTGGCGGGTTACATACATTTATACAACTAGGAGATTTACAGTTTCCTCAGTTTAGGGCTCAGACTATGTGCTATATAGATATATAACCAGCAGATTTAGAATCTCCTCAGTTTAGGGCATTGACTCTGTGCTGATGTTTAAATATATACAACCAGGAGATTCAGAGTCTCCTCAGTTTAGGGCACTGACTCTATATATTTATTTAACCAGGCAGCATAATCAGGAGATTTAGTGTCTCCTCAGGTTAGGGCACTGACTGTGTTGCCTGGTTAAATATACACAACCAGGAGATTTAGAGTCTCCTCATTTTGGGGCACTGAATCTGTGCTGGCTGACTAAATAAATATACATCACCAGGAGATTTAGAACCTGCTCATTGTAGGGCACTGACACTGAGCTGGCTAGTTAAGGAAAAACATATAACCAGGATATTTAGAGTCTCCTTAGTTTCGGGCACTGACTGAAGCTGGCGGGTTAAATAAATATATAACCAGGAGATTTAGAGTCACCTCAGTTTAGGGCTCAGACTATGTGATGGATGAATAAATACATATATATAAAACCAGGAGAAAGTCAGTGCCCAAAACTGAGGAGACTCTAAATATCCTGGTTACATATAATTAACCAGACAGCACAGAATCAGTGCCCTAAACTGAGGAGACTCAAACTCTTGGTTATTTATGTGTATTTATCCATCCAGCACGTAGTCTGAGCCCTAAACTGAGGAGATTCGAAATCTCTTAGTTATAAATATATTTAATTAACCCACCAGCACAGAGACAGTGCCCTTTACAGAGGAGACTCTAAATCTCCTGTTGTTTAGAAATTAGTCAGCCAGCATAAAGTCAATGCTGACTCTGTGTTGGTTGGTTAAATAAATATATGTAACCAGGACATTTAGAGTCTCCTCAGTTTGGGGCACTGATTCTGGACTGGCTGGGTAAATCAATATATAACCAGGAGATATAGAGTCTGCTCATTTTAGGATCCAGACAATGTGCTGGCTGTGCCCATAACTGTGCAGACTCTAATTCTCCTGGTTAAAGATATTAAACCAGCCAGCACAGAGAGAGTGCCCTAAACTGAGGAGACTCTAAATCTCCTGATTATATATATAATTATGTAACCAGCCAGCACAATGTCAGTGCCCTAATGTGTGGAGAATTTAAATCTCCTGGATATGGATGTTTATTTAACCATCCTGCACAGAGTCTCTGCCTTGACTGAGGAGAATCTGAATCTCGTGGTTATATATATTTTAACAGACAGCACAGAGTCAGTGCCCTCACCTGAGGAGACTCTAAATCTCCAGGTTATACATATTTGTTTAACCAGCTTACACAGAGTCAGTGCCCAAACTGAGGAGAATTTAAATCTCCTGGTAATTTATATGTATTTATAAATTCAGCACATAGTCTGAGCCCTAAACTGAGGCAACTCTAAATTTCCTGGTTATATCTATTTATTTAATCCGCCAGCCCACAATCAGTGCCCCAAAATGAGGAGAATCTAAATCTCCTGGTTATATACATTTAAACAGATAGCGCAGAGTCAGTGCATTAACTGAGGAGATTCGAATCTCCTCGTTATATATGTTTATTTAATCGTAGAGTTGAGAGTCAGTGCCCGAAACTGGGGAAACCCTAAATATCCTGGTTATTTTTATTTAAACAGCAGGCACAGAGCCATTACACTAAATTGACAGACACTAAATCTCCTGGTTATATCTATTTGTTTAAGCAGCCAGCCCAGAGTCAGTATCCCAAACTGAGGAGACTCTAACCCTCCTGGCAAAATACATTTAACCAGCTAGCACAGAGTCAGTGCCCTAAATTGAACAGAAGTTAAATCTCCTGGTTACATGCATATATTTAAGCAGCCAGCACAGAGTCAGTGACCTAAAGTGAGGATTCTCTACATCTCCTGATTATGTATATTGACCCAGCCAGCCCAGAGTCAGTGCTCCAAACTGAGGAGACTCTAAATATCCTGGATGAATGTATTTAAACAGACAGCAAAGAGGCAGTGCCCTAAACTGAGGAGACTCGAAATCTCCTAGCTATATATATGTATTAATCCATCCAGCACATACTCTGAGCCCGAGAATTAACAGACTCTAACTCCCCTAGTTATGTATATTTATTTAATCAGCCAGCATAGAATCAGTGTCCAAAAGTGAGCAGACATTAAATCTCCTGGTTTTATATATTTATTTAACCAGCTAACACAGAGTCAGTGCCTTAAACTGAGGAGACTCTAAATCTCCTGGTTATATATATTTATTTAATCAGACAGCCCAGAATCAGTGCCCTAACTGAGGAGAGTGTAAATCTTCTGATTATATATATTTAAACAGACAGTACAGACGCAGTTCCCCAAACTGAGGAGATTCTAAATATCCTGGTTATATATAATTAACCAGCCAACACACAGTCAGTGCCCTAATCTGAGGAGACTCTAAATATCCTGGTTATTTCTATTTAAACAGACAACACAGTGTCAGTGCTCTGATCAGAGGAGACTCTAAATCTCCTGGTTATATATATTTAACCAGCCAGTACAGAGTCAGTTCCTTGACTGAGGAGACTCTAAATCTCCTGGTTATATTCGTTTAACCAGCCAGTACAGAGTCAGTGCCCTAAACCAAGGAGACTAAAAATCTCCCCGTTATGAGGACCTAAAATTTGAATTAGGCAACAAGTTTGTGCAGATTTTTATCTACTCCAAAATGGTTTCTTGATTAAAAATGGCCTGATTTGCAGAATTAAGCTGAAATTCAAAGATAAGGGCACAATAGAGTTGTCATAAATTGAATACTGATGCATTAATTTCCCATTTGAACTAACACTGAATTGACACATAAGATGACAATTTATGTAAATAAGGTTTCTTTATTAAGGAATACCACAGGATTAGCCTGTTCTCAATTATATCACCACATTGCAGTTGATCGGTCTTTCTTGTAATTAAGAACCCTTTCCCAGGAAATAAGATTGGATTAACTTGCTGGGAATCATGTCACCTTACTATATGTGATTGGTCTTTCTTGTAATTAAGGCTGTACTATTTCTTAAAGAACACATAAATAATGTGTAATTTTCAAATGGAATTGCCCAACTTCACCACGGAACACAGAAGCTTCAATCTCTGTGTTGCTGGACAGAATCGCATCAAGGTACTTCATTTCAATAAACTCATGGCCCCTGCTTTTTGAACAGACCACATGTGTCGATTCTTTTGAACAATCTCGAACCAAGAAGCCCCTCTTGAGGGGTGTAGGTTCTTCATTTTGGTGCTGTGACACGTTTTCAGCTCAGACAGATTGTGAACAGTGTAAGAGTTAAATGTCCTTCACTATTGAGTATTTTAAGAGCGTTTGGTTTTCCACTCATTCAAGTGGTGTCTGACATGAACCCTCCCTGTTTGTTTTCCAGTCCAGCCCGAAAGGATCGGCCTGAGCAAGGGTTGGGTCTGGGGGACTTCTTAAATGTTAAAACAAAGTGGGGAGAGATTAATTGAAGTTGAGGGTTGATTTGGTACTGGGCAGTGTGCTTCGAAAATTGCTCAACTCTGAGAGGAGGGTTGAAATCTGAATTCCCAAGCCTTGTTAATTTTTGGGTTTTAAAAAATAACTTTGATTGCGTAAACTTTTATCTTTTATTTTCGGGTTCGGATCGTTTGAACTTCGTTTCTTTGCAGTTTTAAAATAAAACTTCGATCGTTTGAACTTCATTAATTTCCGGGTTTTTGAAAAAAATTCGATCTCCCCCAAGCTTTTTACATTTCCAGTTTGTACAGGAATTGGATGTTTGTATTTTCAGCAGTATTTTCGGAAGCTGTTGCCCTCAACAATATAGGCAGGTATTAAAGAAGTCCGATATTTAAAGTGTTTAGGGAGGCAAGAGGCCCCCAGTTTTTAATGATAGGTTATTATTAATATAATAAAATATAATACATAATGTAAGGTATTAAAATTGTGCACAATAAGAGAACAGGTGTTGCTTCTGCAAAAGCTTACATTATAAAATTGGGCTGCGCATCCAAATTCTCGACAATGAGAAGCGAAAACAGGTCGAATTAGCTCTGACTCATCGGGCAGAGCGACTGTGTAGCAGGATATACCAGGCATAGGAAAGCATAAGAAGCAAAAACAGGTGGAATTATCTCTGACTAATAGGGCAGAGTGACCGTGTAGCGGGATGGACCAGTAACAGGAGAATAGTGTGCCAGTCTCAGGAGGGATGTGGCCAACAGTTGGAATTTAGTTTGGCAGGATGATCGCACGAAGACAGCAAACTATGCCAGGATAGTCACATATAAGGAATGAGATAAATAGGTGTAAGGGGCAGCAGGCTTAGAGTAATGGGAGAAGGAAACAGAGGCGGAGAGAAGCTCGACAAAGGCGGAGTGAAGCTAGAGCTTGTGATAGGCTACGTGCTACAGCAAAAGTAACCAATGGGGTTAAAGGGGAGGACCGAGAGATGCAGCTGAGCAGCACAAATCGGAATGTAACCCTCAGATCGGGATGCTCACTCATTAGGCACCCGTTCTTGCAAGGACATATCAATAAAATTCACTGCTTCAGAGTCTGACTCTGACTGAAATTTATGAATATGTGAGTTTTGTTTCTCACAATTAAGTATTGAGTTTTTATTTATTAAATTATTAAGTTGATTTTTTAAATGTCGTTATATCGCAATATTTTATAATAAAAGTTAATTTTAAAAAAGGTTTTGTGAAATACTTAGTCTTTGTAGAAGTCTGATTAGTGAGTAATTTTTAAAAAACTAGTTGCTATAAAACTGAAATAATTTTGGTTAGCACTGCGACCTCACAGTGCTATAGAGACCCAGCTTCAATTCCCGCCTCAGGCGACTGACTGTGTGGAGTTTGTACATTCTCCCCGTGTCTTTGTGGGTCTCCTCCAGATGCTCCGGTTTCCTCCCACAGTCCAAAAATGTGCAGGTTAGGTGAATTGGCCATGCTAAATTGCCTTTAGTGTTAGGTGCAGGGTAAAAGTAGGGGAATGGGTCTGGGTGGGTTGCGCGTCGGCGGGTCAGTGCAGACTTGTTGGGCCGAAGGGTCTGTTTCCACACTGTAAGGAATGTAATGTAATGTAATCGTGTACATAGACAGAACAAATGATCCATCTTCAGTTCGTGAAATTATTTGAAAAATTTCCCTAAAAGTCTGGGGCCTTTAGAAAACTGTCTGGATGTCTAAACAAAACATTGGGTGATGGAGAATGGCCATGAGGTGTCCTTAAACCTGTCCAATTGGTTAAATCAGCTCAGCAATTGATTTGGCAACAAAACATGGGAGCGGGAACGAAAGAGTTAATTGGACAATGGCAACAGTTTTGTGATGAGAGGCATAAAGAATCAGTTTGCGCCCGTGGCAGGATACTGCCACCAAATTGGGGATTGAATTAACTGCAAATGGTGCTATGAAGTCTGTTGGGGTTCTTAAAAGTGAAGGTGCTCAACCAAAACAATGACTGAATCAAAAGGAGAAGTCACAAGTGACTGGTTAAAAAAAGCACTGTGCAGTTCGATGGTTGGCTGTAGTTTTAACGAGGAAGACAATGATAATTCGGATTTAGATGAGTAGTGTTCCTTTTTTTGTGGCTTTTTTTTTGTCCCATTTCAAACTCTTCCTTAGAGGCTGATCAGTCTTTGGAATGTATAGCTGTTTTACTTAATTCTCAATAACGTTACTGCTTTCGCTAATGCTGTAGTCCAGGAACAACAACGACAATATAATATTCTTGCTGCTGCATCTGTTATATTCGCAAAGCCTATTAGCTTTACACGTATCCTTGAACTTCACCCCCAAAATAAGGAGTATGCTGAGGATTTTTTTGGAACGTTTTAGATAATTTTCTGAGTCCTATTCCGGCGATCGGGCTTGGAATTTAAATGCTATTAATGCTCAGTATAATTCTATGCTGAGCATTAAACTGCCTGTCGCTCTCTGCAGTTACAGCAGTCTAAACAAACCATCAAGGCTGGGTTGGAGACCCCCCCCCCTCCCCCCCCCCCCAATCAACTCCATCGTTCTATTAGGGCCTTGTGGAAGAGGCAGAGGATGAATCACCAGTTTTTCACAAAATAATCCCCTTTCCCCACTCAAAGGTTCGATGGTTGGCCACTCATTAGTTTTGTTGTTTGTTGTACCTGTTACATCTGTTCAGCTCGGCCTGTCTTGGTTTATTGATTTTGTTTGTTTGTTTAGGTGATTATTCTTTGTTTATGGAATATGGAAGGTGGCTGTTCTTTCTTGATGTGTTAAAAGATAAGGCTGGCCAGCAGTAACAATTCTTCCACATTTGGTTAAGCAATGATGCCACAGCCAGGATTTATCAGACTAAACTCCCAAGCTAAAAACTGTGAGATGGTGTGTGTGTGTGAGAGAGGAATAAGAGCTGGACAGCTGGTAGAAAGTTTAACCCTTTGTGATTCGGTTTGAATGCACACTTGGTGATTGAATGTTTGTACTTTGTTCCCTGGAGCTTGAGAACCGGGACTGTTTTGAATCTAATTTCTATTATGGAAATTTAACATGATTTCTTTTAAGGTTAAGGATTTTTCAGTGATTATGAAATAAAATATTAGCTCCTGTTCTTTTTACAGGTCATGCCTGCCTTACTGTCAGTTTCTAACTAATCTCTGTTATCCTTACATGAAAGCCAGCCTTATTAGATTTCAAATCAGCTTAATACGGAGGAAAACAACATTATAACATTGTTTTATTGTTTCAGACTCATTTGTTTCCACTTCATGTTAAGACTGATGTGTTTCATTGGTGATTATGATGTGCCAGCCATAGTTTTATTCAGGAAGTCCACTCCCTCAATACAGTTGAAGTTTCGGTTCAACATTAGATTGTAATAAATCATCAAAAGAAAATCCCATGGTTAATATCTGTGTCCTTGGATGTGAACATTATACATACATTAGAAGTTTTTTTAACTTGAAGAAACAAATCCTTTCAAGGCAGCTCCAGTTATTTCACGACCCATAGCATTATAATGGAGCAATGACTAGTCACGAGTACTTAAGGAACTTAATATTGGATTTAAACTAAGGGACTAAAACTGGGTAGTTATCGTGGATTTCAAAGTTGGGAACTGTATGTATTTTACATTTTAAATATGAAATACTGAATAAATGAATTTCATACATATAAATTAAATAAGAAAATAAAATGTTGTATAATACTTAGGTATATATATTGTAAAAATAATATCCATTGATATATTAAACAGAGAAGATCTGCTCTCAAAACAAGACAATGAGAACTAAGCTCTGTTGATCCTCCAATATCCACAAAAATAACTGAAAACTTATTTTCCATCATCTTCTTCAGCTGGATCCCCACTCAGTAATACATAAAGTCTGCTTGGTACCACTCCAATCAGTGCTCTCTTCAGAAATTCAAACTGAATTCTATCCATATCATTAGGTGTCCCTAACGGATGAAAAAGAACTACTGCCTGACTTAAACAGGTATTGCTGTCACCCAGCATTCCAACTTTTGGGAAAATAGGGACAGGCAAACATATCGAGGAATAGGATGGTATACCAACTACTTTCTTTTGTAGCATCACTGCCACGTTGCCATGGAGTTGGCAAGCTCCATAATGTCACAACCATGTGATACAGTGACCAGGACAAGTGAATGAGACAAATCACCGATTTAGTTATTCTCCTCTTGCAATTTTTGATTAGCTGAAAATTCAAATCTTAAAAGTAGCTTTCAGATTATGACAATTAAGATTCCAAAATGTATAGTTAGGAACAGGCTTTAAAGTTAGACAAGCATAAATTGGTAAATTGGTTAAATGAGGTTAAAATGAAAATAGAGGCAAGGAGATCAACTACAGAAGGGAAGAGAATGATGTAATAAGAAGGATAAACCAGCAGAGTACAGTTTTAAAAATTTTTAGTCACTTGTTGGGTTTCCACACTGAATTACAGATAATTATTATATTTATTATTATAAATATTTGTTATTTATTATATGTAATATTATTTATGTTTATAAATAAATAATGTTTATAAATAAATAAATGCTCGTTGTTGTGGTTCTGTTCGCCGAGCTGGGAATTTGTGTTGCAGACGTTTCGTCCCCTGTCTAGGTGACATCCTCAGTGCTTGGGAGCCTCCTGTGAAGCGCTTCTGTGATCTTTCCTCCGGCATTTGTCGTGGTTTGTCTCTGCCCCTTCCGGTTGTCAGTTCCAGCTGTCCGTTGCAGTGGTCGGTATATTGGGTCCAGGTCGATGTGCTTATTGATTGAATCTGTGGATGAGTACCATGCCTCTAGGAATTCCCTGGCTTTTCTCTGTTTGGCTTGTCCTATAATAGTAGTGTTGTCCCAGTCAAATTCATGTTGCTTGTCATCTGTGTGTGTGGCTACTAAGGATAGCTGGTCGTGTCATTTCATGTCTAGTTGGTGTTCATGGATGCAGATCGTTAACTGTCTTCGTGTTTGTCCTATGTAGTATTTTGTGCAGTCCTTGCATGGGATTATGTACACTACGTTGGTTTTGCTCATGTTGGGTATCGGGTCATTCGTCCTGGTGAGTTGTTGTCTGAGCGTGGCTGTTGGTTTGTGTGCTGTTATGAGTCCTAGTGGTCGCAGTAGTCTGGCTGTCAGTTCGGAAATGTTCTTGATATATGGTAGTGTGGCTAGTCCTTTGGGTTGTGGTATGTCCTCATTCCATTGTCTTTCCCTTAGGCATCTGTTGATGAAATTGCGGGAGTATCAGTTTTTGGCAAATACCTTGTATAGGTGTTCCTCTTCCTCTTTTTGCAGTTCTGGTGTGCTGCAGTGTATTGTGGCCCTTTTGAAATATACACATAGACAAGGAAGAAACTATGGTCTCATTCGATGTAACGGCACTGTTCACCTCTATCGACAAAACCCTAGCCAGAGAAACAATAGCCAACCTGCTGGACATACAGAACAGACAACAGGACGGGGAACCTATCAACAAAGATGGCATACTCAAACTACTGGACCTGTGTCTCACAACACACTTCACATTCAACAACCAAATATATGAACAAATCAACAGCACACCCATGAGCTCACCCATCTCCGGACTCACAGCAGAAGCGGTAATGCAAAGATTAGAACAAACAGTCTACCCGCAAATTCAACCCAAACTCTGGGTCAGATATGTGGTTGACACCTTTGCAATCATTAAAAACACAGAAATAGAGTACACACACCAGATCATCAACGCCACACTCACAGGAATCCGATTCACTAGAGAGGAAGAAAAGGACAACCAACTCCCATTCCGAGACGTGATGGTACAGAGAACACCAAACGGAGAGTTCACCACAAAGGTTTACAGGAAAGACACACACACAGACCAAGTCCTAAACTACGTAAGCAACCAGCCCAACACACACAAAAGAAGTTGCATCAAGACACTGTTCAAAAGGGCCACAGATTCAATCAATAAGCACATCAACCTGGACCCAATATACCGACCACTGCAGCAAACAGCTGGAACTGACAACCGGAAGCGGCAGATTCAACCCACTATAAATGCCGGAGGAAAGATCACAGAAGCGCTTCACAGGAGGCTCCCAAACACTGAGGATGTCCCCTAGTCAGGGGACAGAACGTCTGCAACACAAATTCCCAGCTCAGCGAACAGAACCACAAAATAAAGCTCAGTATTTGGGACCCGTGTGCTCCAGGGCTGAGTATCTGAATAAATTGGGTCTATATTCGAGAAAATTGAAAGGCGATTTTATTTGAATGTATCAGATTGTGATGAGGCTTGAGAGGGGAGATGCTGAGAAATTAATCCTGTGGGTCTGGGAATCTGAAACACAATAACACAGTCTCAGGAGTTGCTGGAAAAGCTCAGCAGGTCAGGCAGCATCTGTGCAGAGAAATCAGCGTTAATGTTACAGCATCCGCAGTTCATTCGGGTTTGATTGCCACCCTCTCAGGGTAAGGGGCAGGTTATTTGGGACTAAGATGAGGAGACAGCGCTTCACTCTAAGGCCTCTGAGTCTTTAATATTCTCTCTCCCTGAGGATTGTGGATGCTCCCTCACTGAGTACATTTCAGATTGGAATAGACAGATTGCCGGGGTCTCAGGGAGTCACGGGATATGGGGGGTGGATAGGAAACTGGATTTGAAATCTCAAACCAGCTCTGATTGGATTGACTGCCAGAACAGACTGAACAGTTTAAACAGGCTGTATAGTCTCCTCCTGCTCACATTTCCTGAGCTCTTAGATGTTTAATGAACTTATTCCCAATCCCCTTTGGATTTGGTTCCATGAAACCGTTTATCATTAAATCTCTGCAGCCTCCACCCTATTACAAACCATCTCATTCTTTCTTCAGCGTTACCCCCATTCCAATTGCTGAGAAATCATTACTTTTCTAACTTCCTTCTGGTCTTCTGAATCCCCCCACCCTCATAACACACGGGGTAACCTTTCCCTTCTCCCTATAGATGCTGCCTGACCTTATCAGATTTCTCAGCATGGCCTGTGTTTATTTCAGAGGGAATGACATCTCCCTGTTCCTGTTTCTGTGAGAGGACACATTCCCCAATCCGACTCCTTGATATTCTGTTTGTTCACAGAGAAAAGAGCTTTTCCTGGCGATGGTTCCTGTGAATTGCAGTGTGGAACCGGGCAGCATTGCTCGGCATCTCGGAAGCTTTCCCCTCTGCTGCTTCCCATTTCTTATTGAAATATTGGGTACAGCACAAGGATGGGTTTGTTTTGTTCGAAAAGGGAGGGACTGCTCCCGTCAGGAACCTGAAATAATTACAGAAGCCGCTGGAAACACTGAACAGTTCCAACAGCTTCTGTAGTGGTGGGGAGGGAGGGTTAATGTGTCAAATCTACACAAGGATAAAATAAACTCCAGCCTCAAAACAGTCAGAGTTCCTAAGTTTGACAAACATCTGAGCCATCAATTCCCCTTAAACCCTTCCAATGCTGAATACCATCTTTCTGACTCTCACTTTGAGAGATGTCCCTCAGTGAGCTCCTCCACCATTCTTTCCATTTCACTGGGGACCCACTATCCACAGTCTCCAATCAAATGACCTGAACTCAGACACACAGAGATCTTAAAGAGTGACACAATGCAGATAGGAAGTTGATTTCATTTCTGTTTCTGAGTCCAATCTTCACTCAGAGAGACAGAGTCAGGTATTCAAGGCTCCAACAAGAGCTGGATTCTGCTTCTGGTGATTGTCTTCATTCAGTGAGAAGGAGGGCCGTGGGCCGGAAGGAGCTCATCATTGTGCTTCGGGTTGTCTGCTCAGTCTGCAGCATTGCAGGCCGTGGGAGCAGGGCAGTGGGAAAGGTACCTCGTGTGGACTGCAATAGGACTTTCAACACATTGTTCCAGGTCAGTTACAGAGCTCCAGGAATTCTGAATGAGGATCAGAAAAATGCATTGATTGAAGGAGGAGGATTAAGGAAACAGGATAAAGGTGATCAGATCAGCAGGATTTCTCGGTCTAACTCTGTACCATACTTTATTTTCTGCTTCATAAATCTACAATCCGGAGCTCAACCCACTCAGAGCAATATAAGCTCAGAAACAAATCATTCAGTCCAACACATCCATGCAGAACTGATATCCGATGTAAATCTCATCCTATTTGTCAGAATTTGGCCCATGTTCCTCTGAACCCTTTTTAATTCCTACACCCACCCAGATACCTTTTAAATGTTGTAATTGTACCAGCATCCACTACTTCCTCTGGCAGCTCATTCACACAGTGCCCTCTGCTTGAAAAATGTTCCCCTTAGGTGTCTTTTATGTTTCCCCTCTCAACTTTAACATATGCCATCTGCTTCTGGACCCCCCCTCCACAGGGAAATCACCTTGCCTTTTTACCCTATTGAGGGTCCTTCATGATTTTGTGAACCTCTATAAGGTTACCCCTCAGCTACTGACTCTCCAGGGATAATAGCCTCAAACTATACAGTCTTAACCTCCAGCACAAACCCTCCAATTTTGGCAACATCCATGTAAATCTTTTCTGAACCCTTTAAAGTTTCACGACACCCTTCTTATAGGAGGGAGTCCAGAATTGCACATTATATACCAATATTGGCTGAACCAATACTGCAACATGACCTCCCAACTCCTTTACCCGATTAACTGAGCAATAAAGACAAAAATGACAAACGCTTTCTTCACTATCCTATCGAAATGTTAGTCCACCTTCAACGATCGATGAAGCTGCACTCCAGGTCTATTTGTTTACCAACATCCCTAGTACCATGTCCATTCAGTGTATAAGTCCTGCTCTCTTTTGCCTTTCCAAAATGCAGCACCTCACATTTATCTAAATTAATCTCCATCTGCCACTGCTCGGCCCATTGGCCCATCTGATCAAGATCCCGTTGTCCTCTGAGGTAACCATCTTCACTGTCCTTGATACTTCCAATTTTACTGTCATCTGCAAACTGACTTTCCATTCGTCCTACGGCCACATCCAAATCATTTATATAAATGACAAAACAACAGTGGACCCAGCACCGATCCTTGGGGCACACCGCTGGTCACAGGCCTCCAGTCTGAAAAGCAACCTTCCCCCACCACCCTCTGTCTTCTACCTTCGAGCCAGTTCTCTACCCAAAGGGTAATTCTACTGCCCCAACATACACGTTTAAAATTATGACACCAGTTTCAGAAGTACAACAAGAACCTATTCCTGATTGGGGAATCGGGGCCAGGGAATCAATAAAAAGAAATGTTGCAAGGTTTGGTAAATTGGAGAGTCAGTTCAGTGCATCACTAAATGAAAACAATTCACCAGGTCAGCCGTATGTGGAAGAAGTGATTCAGGGAACAATTAAATGGAAGGAATTGAGGCAGGGCAACAGGAATTGGAGATTTTATGCAGCGGCCTTTAAATTGGGCAGGATAATACTCAAAGGGAGAGTTGGTGCAGTTTCAGGATTTGTGCAGGATTGGTAAATGGGAGAAATGGTGCAGGGCAGCAGAGTCAGAAACAGAGTCATACAATCACAGAGATGTACAACATGGAAACAGACATTTCAGTCCAACTTGTCTCTGACTCAATTTTAGAATTCTGGCAGCGCTCCACAAAATTGGAGAATCATTCCAAGGAACTACTAAATGGAAGGATTGGGCAAGTGCTTATCGAAATAAGAGAATTTGGAACGGGGCATCTGATCTTGTCAAATTAGTGCAGTTAGAACCGAATGGGAGAGTTTCAGTTTAGCAGTAAATGGGACAATTGGGACATGACAATACTTGATGCGGGAATGAGAGAAGGGCACCCCTAAATTGGGCGAGAGCATCAGTCAGTATGAGGATTGGTGTAAGGCAAAACTGAATTGGAGAACTTGTTCAGGACGTCAGTAATTGGGGGAAATGGTGCGAGGCAACACTGAATTGGAGAATTGATGCGGGCCATCAGTCAATGAGAGACCTGGTGCACAGTGGAGCTAAATTAGAGAATTGGTGCATGGCGACAGTAAATGGGAGAATTAGAGTAGCGCACCCTTAAATGGTAGAATCGGGCTCGGGCACCAGTAAATGGAAGGATTAGTACAGGGATATGAGTAAATGGGAGATTTGGTGGAAACAATAAATGGGAGATTGGTGCACAGTGCCGTTGCATTAGAAAATTGATGGGAGAGCCAATATATTGGAAAATTGGAGCAGAACATGTCTAAATTGGGGAATCGGGGTCAGGGAATCAATAAAAAGAAGAGATGTTGCAAGCATCGGTAAATTGGAGATTCAGTTCAGTGCATCACTAAATGGAAAAAATACAGCAAGACATCCGTACGTGGAAGATGTGTATCAGGGAACAACTAAATGGAAGGAATTGATACAGAGCAACAATAATTGGAGATTTCATGCAGGTGCCATTAAATTCGAAGTGGGAGGACTGGGGCAGGATAACCTCAGTGGGTGAGTTGGTGAAATTCCTGAATTAGTGCAGGATTGGTAAATGGGAGAATTGGTGCAGGGAAGCGGAGCACTAATTACAGCCTTAGAGATGTACAGCACGGAAACAGATCCCTCAGTCCAAACTGTTCACGCCCAAATTTAAGAATTCTGGCAGGTCTCCACTACACTGGAGAATCATTGCAAGAAACTACTAATTGGAAAAGTTTATAAAGAGCTTATCGAAATGTGAGAATTTGCAACAGGGCATCAGATAATGGGTGAATTAGTGCAGCGCTAAATGGGTGCGTTATGTTGCACTAAATGGGAGAATTTTGGTAGGGAGATTTAGAGTAGCGCACCCCTAAATCAGTATGGGGATTGGGGTAAGGCAACACTGGATGGAGAATTTGTTCAGGACATCAGTAATTGGGGGAAATGATGCTAAGCAACACTGAATTGGAGAATTGGTGTGGGGTATCAGTAAAAGAAGGACCTGGTGCATGGTGCTGATAACTTCGAGATTGGAGCAAATGGGAGAACACAGGCAGTGAATCAGTAAACAGGACAAATGTTGCAAAGGATTAGTGTTCGAGATTCAATACAGTGCACCACGAAATGGGGGAGTTGGTGTAGTTCACCACGAAAGGGGGGATATTTGCAGTTTGGGGAATTTGGAGATATGATGCAGGGATTGCCAAGATTAGAGAATTCTGTCAGCGGTCTACTAAATGGGAGAATTGTTGCAAGGAAAGAACTAAATGGAAGACCTGGTGCACAGTGCAGCTCAATTACAGAATGGGTGTATGGCAACAGGGAATGGGAGAATTAGGGTAGCGCACCCTTAAATGGTAAAATCGGGGTCGGGCATCAGTAAGGAGAAGAGGGAGTACAGGGGTATGAGTCAATTCGAGATTTGGTGGGTTTCAATAAATGGGAGATTCGGTGCACGGTGCCATTACATTGGAAAATTGGTGGGAGTGTCTGTATATTAGAAAATTGGAGCAGAGCATGTCTCAGTTGGGGAATGGGGACTAGGGAATCAAGGAAAAGAAATGTTGGAAGCATCGGTAAATTGGAGAGTCAGGTCAGTGCATCACTAAATGAACAAATATTATCAGCGGGAATCCGTACGTTGGAAATGTGTATCAGGGAACAACTAAATGGAAGGAATTGATGCAGAACAACAATAAATGGAGAATTCATGTAGGTGCCGTTAAATTCTAAGTGGGAGGACTGGGGCAGGATAACCTCAGTGGGTGAGTTGGTGAAATTCCCGAATTATTGCAGGATTGGGAAATGGGAGAATTGGTGCAGGGAAGCGGAGCACTAATTACAGCCTTAGAGATGTACAGCACGGAAACAGATCCCTCAGTCCAACCTGTTCACGCCCAAATTTAAGAATTCTGTAAGCTCTACACTAAACTGGAGAAGCATTGCAATAAAATACTAAATGTATAAATTTCGAAAGGGCTTATCGAAATGTGAGAATTTTCAACAGGACGTCAGATAATGGGTGAATTAGTGCAGTTCAGTGCTAATTGGGTGAGTTATGCTGTGTTGCAACTACATGGGAGAATTGGGGCAGGACAATACCTTTTGGGAGATTTAGAGTAGCGCACGCCTAAATTGGGCGAGGGCATCTGTCAGTATGAGGATTGGTTTAAGGCAACACTGAGTGGAGAACCTGTTCAGGACAGCAGTAATTGGGGGAAATGGTGCTAAGCAACACTGAATTGGAGAATTGGTGTGGGGTATCAGTAAATGAAAGACCTGGTGCAGGATGACAATAACTTTGAGAATTGGAGAAACTGGGAGACCCCGGGCAGTGAATCAGTAAATAGGACAAATGTTGCAAAGGATTACTGGTCCAGATTCAATACAGTGCACCACGAAATGGGGGAGTTGGTGCAGTTCACCACTAAAGGGAAGATATATGAAGGATCGGTAATTTGGAGATTTGATGCAGGGTTCTCCAAGATTAGAGAATTCTGACAGCAGACTACTAAATGGGAGAATTGTTGCAGGATAATACTGAATGGAAGACCTGGTGCACAGTGGAGCTAAATTAGAGAATGGATACTTGGCACCAGGAAATGAGAAAATTAGATTTAGCGAACAGTTAAATGGTCGAATCGGGGTCGGGCGTCAGTAAATGGAGGAATTAATACAGGCATATGAGTAAAAGGGAAATTTGATGGAAACACGAAATGGGAGAATCAGTGCAGATGGCCATTCCATCAGAACATTGGAGAGAGTGCCAACATATTTTCTAAAATACAGGAGGAAGCAGAGATGCTGCTCCAGCTCCTTTATTTTCTATAATACAGGAGGAAGCAGTGACGCTGCTCCAGCTCCTTTATTTTCTATCATACAGGAGGAAGCAGAGACGCTGCTCCAGCTCCTTTATTTTCTATAATACAGGAGGAAGCAGAGACGCTGCTCCAGCTCCTTTATTTTCTATAATACAGGAGGAAGCAGCGACGCTGCTCCAGCTCCTTTATTTTCTATAATACACGAGGAAGCAGCGACGCTGCTCCAGCTCCTTTATTTTCTATAATACAGGAGGAAACAGAGACGCTGCTCCAGCTCCTTTATTTTCTATAATACAGGAGGAAGCAGCGACGCTGCTCCAGCTCCTTTATTTTCTATAATACAGGAGGAAGCAGAGACGCTGCTCCAGCTCCTTTATTTTCTATAATACAGGAGGAAGCAGAGACGCTGCTCCAGCTCCTTTATTTTCTATAATACAGGAGGAAGCAGTGACGCTGCTCCAGCTCCTTTATTTTCTATAATACAGGAGGAAGCAGTGACGCTGCTCCAGCTCCTTTATTTTCTATAATACAGGAGGAAGCAGTGACGCTGCTCCAGCTCCTTTATTTTCTATAATACAGGAGGAAGCAGTGACGCTGCTCCAGCTCCTTTATTTTCTATAATACAAAAGGAAGAAGTGACGCTGCTCCAGCTCCGTTATTTTCTATAATACATGAGGAAGCAGTGACGCTGCTCCAGCTCCTTTATTTTCTATTATACAGGAGGAAGCAGCAGTGACGCTGCTCCAGGTCCTTTATTTTCTCTAATACAGAAGGAAGCAGAGACGCTGCTCCAGCTCCTTTATTTTCTATAATACTGGAGGAAGCAGTGACTCTGCTCCAGCTCCTTTATTTTCTATAATACAGGAGGAAGCAGTGACTCTGCTCCAGCTCCTTTATTTTCTATAATACAGGAGGAAGCAGAGACGCTACTCCAGCTCCTTCATTTTCTATAATACAGGAAGAAGCAGAGACGCTGCTCCAGCTCCTTTATTTTCTATAATACAGAAGGAAGCAGAGCAGAGGAAGCTAAATTAATTTCAGTTGTCTGGTCTGCAGGGACGCGCTGGAATGGAGGTTCTGTTTCAGTGCTCGGCACCTCCGAAATCCTGATGAAGATCTTTACCCGAAACATCGATTTTCCTGCTCCTCGGATGCTGCCTGACCTGCTGTGCTTTTCCAGCACCACTCTGATCTAAGCTCTGAAATGCACTCTTTCAGAGTTCTATCAACCTCATACCACGTACTTCTCAACCAGGCGACTTCTCCTGCCTTCCGAAGGTACACAAAGACAACACACCCGGATGTCCCATCATATTAGGCAATGGGACCCGATGTGGGAACCTGACTGCCGATGTCAAATGCATCTTGAAAGCCATGAGGCAGGGTACCCCCAGCTTCTGCCACGCCAGAACATTGGGACACAGGCAGATTTCAACCTCACACCTTCAAGGCTGAATCTGAGCTGAGGGGGCACCTATTGTTAAAGATTTACCTGAGAATCTAGCTATTTTTACATACGGTTTACATATGAAAGAACAAAATCTAACGTGGTATTTCCAAAAGTATACAAACTGAAAAGGCAATACACTTTTACTTTTAAATATTTCATTTCAGTGGCATCACCCTGTAATCCTTTACTATAAATTCTGTGTCGTATGATGTTATGCTCCATGAAGGAACAGCGCTACAAAAGCTAGTACTATCAAATAAACCTGTTGGACTATAACCTGATGTTGTGTGATTATTTAATTTTGTCCACCCCAGTCCAAAACCGGCACCTCCAAACCTTTACTACATATTGTTTACACTAACTCACACGCAGTTCAGGTCAGTTTAGCACAATGACCCTGTTCCTCTTTTTGTGAGGTTCCCTGTGTGTATTAACAGAGTTAATGGGCCCCGAGAGGATGAATACATTCTCTTTGTCCTGTCAGTTTAAACAGTTGAACATATCAGTTTGAAGCCAATGGAAGAGGAGATTGTCTTTTTCTGTACAATTTCAGTGCAGAACGTTCAGCCATAAACTATCTTTGCAAAAGTGGGGATTGAATGCAATTCTCACTGAGCAACATTAATGCAGCAAAAACACAATTCCGAGTTCCTGTTATCAATTGGTGAAGGAACTGGGATGAGAAAACCACTTGTGGTGTGGTGCCGTGGCTCAGTTCGTGAACTTACCCACATCATAAACAGCCCACCAAGATTTCACATCGTAGTGGTGCCTGTGTATTTTACCAAATGCATGGTTGTCTCAACACCCCCCAAGTTAGTGTTGCTCATCAGTCAACCATGCGTCCTGTTTGAGTGTCAGCCTGTTTTGGTGATCCTGATCTGTTCCCTGGTTTAGTTCCTCCAACGGATATTGTTTCTTCCGAACTATTAATTCAATCTGGAGTTTCCTTCCTGTGTTTGACAAGACCTTCTGCTTCTCCTCCTCCTTTATTACGTCCCGTTCATTTCCAGTTTGTTGGGAATAACGAGGTGAGCCAGGAGTCATGGCAGACTCGCCGGCGAATGTTGCAGTAATGGCGCAGACACCAAGAACTGTTCACCCTAATTCTCTGCTGTCAACATTCATTCATTCCACACCAACAGGAAATACTTCATTGCTCTCCTGTCGATGTGGTTTGCACTGTGATTGTGGTTTCTTTTCTTGTGGATTATGAAGTTTATTTAGAATTCGAAAGGATCATAATATTTGGAGGAAGGAATGACTCCTCACCTCAGGCATAAGAGCCAGACACATTATTCGGAGAATGTGAGCCCAATCCCACACATGCTACCGAGGGGGCAGAAAGCCTGTTAGCTGGTCCACTCTCAATTTGTCTCCGAATGTCAGACTTTTCAAAGATCAGAAATGGGAAATGAGGAATATGGGGCAGACCGAGAGTCCGAGAACGTGAAAGAGGGTCAGGTACATTCACAGAGAAAGAAAGAAATATGGAGACGCATATTGAGGGAGATACTGAAAGGACCAATTCTCCAATCGACATGGCTGCTGACTGACAGAAACAAATAGGAATAAAAAGGGAACTATTAAGTACAGCCTTTCACCAGGTAGTCGATATGAAATGGAAACATGGACATCGGGGGAAACAGTATTCACAAGGTGAACAATCAGTAAAAATAATTATCGTCACTGTTTCCCATCGGATGTCCCACTCCGTGAAGCAATGTCTTTCAATGCCCAAGGAAACATATTTACCCTCAGGAACCTGCTTCAGGGTCGCCTGCGCCTCTGCTGGAAGTTGCTCCGCGATGTTTTGATTCACTCCAGTGAAATATCTTTTCATACCTTGCGTCATGGCCTCTTCCAGTCAAGATCCTGAACCAGTCCAGTGAGAAACCTCTGTTGATTTGAATCCCGGGATGGAGAATCAGACGAGATGAACAGCGCCTTTTATTGGTGGAACCCCTTCACTGCAACCTCACGCCTCAAAACGCGTCTCTGCCCGCGTCAACCTGTTCTGTACATTCCTGCATTACACCGACTGACCAACATCAGATTACCACAGCTCCACTTTCTTTACTGTGAAACACAAGGCGATAATATGAAGCGTTTGCAAAATTGAAGAGAGAAACTTTGTTGCCGAAGGTGGTTATGAAGGGATGGACAGGCACAAGGGTGTGTACAATTCAGGTCGCTTTGGATACTGTCAGCATTACCGGGGGCCCGTGCTGTGGAGTCAAAGTTTGTATCGTCCAGACATGGATACAGGTCCCATTCAGGGAGTGAAGGTTTAATTCTCTTCATGTGAATTGTCTGAATGAAAACCCATTCCCCGTTCCACACAGAAGACAGACCGGGATCCCTCCAGAATCAGCCCAGTGATTACTTGAACCATGTAGAAGGACAATGACAGCGGACAGATACGATAGTGACCCCTTCAAATCTCCCTCCAATCATCTCACCTTCCTGAGTTGGGAATATGTTGGTGTTCCTTCAGTGTCTCTGGGTGTAAATCCAGGAAATCCCGCACTTGCACCATAATGGCTGTACCTCCGTGTGAAGGAGTTCAATGGTTCACAAAAGTAACTCATCTCCTCCATCTCTGGGGGATTTAGGGATGGACAGTGAGTCCTATTCTATTGAGTGATATCTTTATCCCAGGAATGCGTTTCTAACAGTGGTAGGTTCCAATCGGACACCTGCAGGAGATCGGTAGTAAGTTGAGAAGTGGAGCAGGGAAGTGAAATTGACGTGAATGACAATGAGGACTGGGAGGCATGAGGCAGGAAGTGAGTCTGGATCTGGTGGTGCAAGGCTCAGTGTCGCTGCTAATGGGTCAGCCTTTACTGCAAACTGTTTACATTGGCTCACACACCATTCCTGGGCAATTCATGGCAATGACACTGTTCCTCTTTGTGTGAGATTACCTCTGTGTGTATTAAAGCCGTCAATACTCCCCAAGAGGATGAAAAATGTCCCCTTTGTCCTGTCAGTTTAAACATATACAAATATCTGTTTGAAGCCAATGTAAGAGAAGATTGCCCTTTCATGTGCCTTTGCATTGAAGAATGTTCAATCGTGAAATGTCTGGTTTTGCAAAAGCGGGGTTTGATTGTAAATCGCACTGAGTAATATTGATCCAGAAATGTATTTCCGTGTTACTGTGGTCATGTGGTTAAGGAACTGCACATATGGCCGTCCCTTAGTTATTTCAAACCCCTCCTTGGGAAGCAGCTGACCATAGGGTCCAATCACAGCTGCGCCCACTTGTTGTATTGAAGGCCCGTAGGTTCACCTTTTATTAAGGGTCGTGTTACTGATGAAGGGACTCAGCATCCTGTTTGAGTTCGAGCCTGTTACGGTTTGGTAAACCCACTCCTTTTTCCTGGTTTAGTTCCAGCAGGGCATGTTGTCCTTCCTAACCAATACACCATCCTGGAGTTTCTTGCCGCTGTTCCAAAAGCACTCCTTCTTCTCCTCCACTTTTATTCACCCTCCTTCATTCCAAGTTTGGTGGGAATAACGAGGTGAGGCAGGAGACACTGCAGAAAGGCCGTGGAATGTTGTGGTTATGGCACAGAAACCAGGAGTGGATCACCCTCATTCTGTGCTGTCGCCATTCATTCATTGTACAGCATCAGTAATGTTTCCATGTTGTAGGTTTTTTCTATTGGATAAGGAATGCAACTTTAATTTCGAAAGGGTTACAAAATTTTGAGGAATAAATGGCTCCTGATATCACATCCAAGTGGCAGAGATATTACCCGTAGAATGTGAGCCAAGTTTTACAGTCTCCTGCCAGGTTCCAGAAAACCTCTCAGCAGCTCCATTCCCAAACTATCCCTGAACGTCAGGCTTTTCATAGAGTAGGAATGGGAAATGAGGGATATTGGCAAATAAAGGGTCAAAGAACATGATAAAGGGTGAGGGAGATACACAGAGATAAAGACAGAAAATTAGAGACTCATCTTGAGGGAGACCCTGAAAGAATCAGATCTCGGGTCGACATGGCTGTTAACTGGCAAAAAAAAAGGATTTTGATAACTATCCTAATTCGAGCGATAAAACTGACCATTATCCCGACATTGTGGTCGAGAAATGAAGAACTAATCTGGTCCTGTCGTTGTGAATCATTGTCTCTGTTTCTCCCCACAGATGTTGTCAGGACTGTTCAGTTTGCACGTCAATTCTTGTTTTTGGTTCAGATTTCCAACATCTGCATCTCTTGGTTTTCTGTTAAACTTTAAAACGGTTGGCACAAAACCGATGTCCTGCCAGCTTTGGAAAAGTGGTCAGAAGTATTCTTACCACGATGTGTGTGCAGAACAAAGCACGCATTCCTTGACCGGGAATAGAACCCGTGTCACGGTGGTGAGAGCGCCAAATGCTGGCTACTAGACTCCAGGGGAAGGCAGAAGGCGCCCTTGCATTTATTCAGAATGAAAACACTTTTGCCTTTTCATTTCTGATCAATCTTGCTGCAGATTATGTCCTCCTTGTCTTCGAGCTTTCACAGAGTGGGAAGAGACCGTTCGGCCCATCGTGCATTGTAGCTCATCAGGCATCCATGTATTCCAGTCCCAGTTTCTAGTTTTCGCTCAAAATGTTATGTGTCCTGATGTTTCCAGAGCAAATATCAACGCGATTCTCACTGTGAATTTAAACGACACGACAATGGGACTGAGGTTTGAGATGGTCACACTGTGTTGGAACCACCTTGAGGACCTGAACCTCATTTTCACCCACAGAGGGAGACACACAGAAACATATCCCGAGAGGTACAGAGGTCTCAGGATCATACCAGCTCCTTGTGCTTCACTTCCTCTCTCTGCTCCACACAACAGCTTCTCTGACAAAGGCCGCTTTAGGTGGAACACTCGCCAGTTTGACAGGCAATGAGAGATGTGGAGCTGAGCTGGAATTTAAAATGGACAATAGACCTAAATGTAAGTTTTAAATTCGACAACACACTGATCCAAACCATTCAGATCCTCAGAACCTGACAAAACAGGACCAGCCATACACCTGTCTGACATTGAGCTGTAATGGACCCAAAAGCAACATTCCATTTGAATACACACTGATCCTATCCCTGCAGCTCGAAAGAACCGAAGGAAATAGCAACTGACAACATGTAATTGGCTGACCTAACACGTTACACTCGAGACATGTAGGATGTAAACCTACAATCGTCTGATTCAAAGTCAGATGTTTTATCTATTGCTTCACTAGCCGGATGCACACACACACGCTGGACACCTTTCCATATGTGATGTAAACATGGAGATCTGGGAAACAACATTCATAAGGTGATCAACCAGCAAAGATAATCCACTTTGTGTAACAGGGCCTTTCAATGGCAAAGCAAATACATTTGTCCTCAGGTACCTGCTTCTGTGTCGCCTGTTCTTCTGCTGGACGTCTCCAGCATTTTATTCACAGTCACTACGCTATCTTATGATGCACTCCACTGAAATGTACTTTAATACTTGGATTTAGTGTCACTTCCAGTCAAGATCCTGAACAAATTCAGCAAGAAATCTCTGGTCATTTCCAACATGGAATTTGGAATCAGACGATTTGAATGAAGGCTTTATTTGGGCCGCCCCATCACCGCAGATCAACGCCTCAAAACGAGCCGCTGTTAGTATCAAACTGTTCTGTACCTTCCTGCAGTAAATCAGGTTAGCACAGCTCCGCTTTCTTCACATTGAAACCAGGGCGGCAATATGAATTGTTTGGAAACTTAGAGAGAGAAACATTGCTGCTGAAGATGATGATGACGTGAAGATCATACACAGAGTCTGGACAGATCAGGTCACAAGTGTTACTGTCAGATTCAGTAGGGTCACTGGTTCGGAGTCTGAGTTTGTAATGCCCAGACCGGGATACAATTCCCAGTCAGGAAATGAAGATTTATTTCTCTTCTTGTGAGTTATCTTATTGAAAACTAACTCCTGCTTCCTCACAGAACACAGACCCAGACCAACCCAGTGATTGTTTGCATCTATCTAGAAGGACAATTGCAACAGATACAGGAGAGAACTGTAACCACAAATCACCCATCTCGGACCTCGCCTTTCTGAGTTGGAAGTATCTCGCTGCTCCGACAGTGCTTTTGATCCAGATCCTGGAACTCCCTCCCTAACAGTGTCATGGCTCAAAGTTTGGGAGAAGATTTGTAGCTCGGGTGCTCGTTGTTGTGATTCTGTTCGCCGAGCTGGGAATTTGTCTTGCAAACGTTCCGTCCCCTGTCTAGGTGACATCCTCAGTGCTCGGGAGCATCCTGTGAAGCGCTTCTGTGCTGTTTCCTCCGGCATTTGTAGTGGCCTGTCTCTGCCGCTTCCGGTTGTCAGTTCGAGCTGTCCACTGTAGTCATAACAGCCCACAAAGCAACAGCCACGATCAGACAACAACTCACCAGAACAAAGGACCTGATACCCAATATGAGTAAAACTAATGTAGTGTACAAAATCCCATGCAAGGACTGCACAAAACACTACATCGGACAAACAGGAAGACAGCTAACGATCCGTATACACGAACACCAACTAGCCACGAAACGACACGACCAGCTATCCTTAGTAGCCACACACACAGATGACAAGCAACATGAATTCGACTGGGACAACACTACCATTATAGGGCAAGCCAAACAGAGAACAGCCAGGGAATTCCTAGAGGCATGACTCTATCAACAAACACATTGACCTGGACCCAATATACCGGCCACTACAGTGGACAGCTGGAACTGACTACCGGAAGCGGCAGAGACAGGCCACTACAAATGCCGGAGAAAACAGCACAGAAGCGCTTCACAGGAGGCTCCCAAGCACTGAGGATGTCACCTAGACAGGGGACGGAACGTCTGCAACACAAATACCCAGCTCGGCGAACAGTATCACGGCTGTACCTTGAGTTCTTCCAGGGTTCTGTAAGTAACTCAACATCTCAATCTCTGGAGTAAATAGGGATGGACAGTGATTTCTATCCCAGTGAGTGGCATCCTACGCCAGAAATGAGTTTCGAACAGGGTGGTTAGATTCCCTACCGTGTGGAAACAGGCCCTTCGGCCCAACACTGTTACTCCAGAGAGTAACCCACACAGACCCATTTCCTTCTGCCTAATGCACCAAACACTTTCGGCAATTGTGCTTAGAAGGTCTACTCTCAAACTATCTCCGAATGTCAGACTTTTCAAAGAGCAGAAATGGAGAATAAGGGATATTGATAGACAGAGAGTGGGAGAATGTGGAAGAGAGTGAGGCGGATACACAGAGGAAATGATAGACGAGTAGAGACGCATATTGAGGGAGAGACTGAAAATAGAAACTCTCCATTTAAAATGGGTGCTCACTGACAGAAAGGGGAATAAAAAAGAACAATTGAAGGACAGTGTTTCCCCAGCTCAAGGCAACAGAATCAGCATTACACCCGGAAAGGTCGGTTGAAATTCAGAAAGTTGACATTTCTCGGCTAATATAATATTCTGATAAATATGCTGATTTGCTCCGTAAAACTGACAATTACTCTGGCATTAACGCAATAAAATGCATAACTATCCTGGTTCTGTCGATCTGAAACATTAAACCTGTTTCTCTCCACAGATGCTGCCAAGTCTGCCGAGTTTCTCTGTCAATTTCCGTTTCTGATTCCGAATTCCAGTATTCTCAGTGCTTTGTTTAAAGTTACTCTGCATTAAGTATGGGACAACACTTGATCAATTGTCAGCTCCATACTTCATTCCCTACTTCGGGAAGGCTGACCCCACGATTAATGGTACGAGGAAAAGTCCACTTGCTGCAACAGTGAGAAAACTGAATCCTCACCAGGAGGCGAACAGGGAAAGCAAAAAGAAAAGGCACTGTGTGTTTTCATCAGGAAACCGCTTTTGTCTTTTCATCTGTGAACATTTTAGCTGCAGATACGTTTCTCCCTTTCTTCCGATTTTACAGCGTGAAAAAGACCTTTCGGCCCATCTGCAGTGAGGGTCATTGGACTTCCATCTATTCTAGTCCCAGTTCCCATAATCCTGCGTTTCTGATGTTACCAGGGCGAATCTAAATGGGATTCTCCCTGTGATCTTAAATGACCCAACAATGGGACTGAAGTTGGACATGGTCACATTATGTTGTAACACCGCCGAGGAACTCCACCTCATATTTACCCACAGATGGAAACAAACAGAGGGCTCAAGATTAGTCCCGTTCCATAGGCTTCCCATCCGCCAGTTTCTCAGATCAGCTCACCGCAGCTGGTCAAAGAGGTCTGCAGCACAGAAAATGCCCTTCGGCCCATAAAGTCTGCACCAGTCGAAGACTGACCCCTGACTGTTTTCATCTAGTTTTCCAACGGTTGGCTCGTAGCTTCAACAAAGTTGGGATGGAATTGTTCAACTCATAGTGTCTCAACTTTCTCTGGGGATTTCTGCGTGTTTCACTCTGAAAGGCTGAGGGTTGCACATTGCCCCCATTCCCAACCTGTCTGAAATGTTTTTTTCCCTTCTCCTGTGTTTTGTATGGGAAAAAAGAAGACAGGATGTAATCTCCCTTTTTATTTGTTGACATTACTGGATCGCAACCGGTAGGATTCCAGGCTATGAGGGGAAAGCCAAATGAGTTTCAAGTCCATTGCCTTAAACACGCATCGACGATTCCAGAACCACACTGTCCTCTTCATTTTCCAGGTGTCTCCGCATATTCAAAGAATACGGCAGAAGCTCGATGGGTCGAGCAGTATCTGTGAAAAGAGAAACAGAAAATACGGTTTGAGTGTGGTATATATTTCTGTTTGAGAACTCGAGCAGCCCATGTCTTATCAAATGATTAGCCTGTCTTGCTGAAGTTTGAGCGAGAATATACCCGACAGGGAGTTGTTCAAGATGTAGTCGGCAGGATTCAACCCTGCATGGGGAAAAAACAATGGATTATTAACCCATCGCCTTACTCACTCTGCCACGAATACTCTTGCGTGCAAGAGGCTTAATATCTCTCCTAGAATGGAGAATTGTAACCATAAAACACCAGTATTTGGCTTGTCCTGTCCGCAGCATGACCCCAGTATTCACTGTAACCCTCTCTTGGTTCAGAACGGAGGAGGATGCTGGGAGATCAAGTTGAATAACACACACATTGATGAGAGGTAAAGGGGATGGGAAGGATCCATTTTCATGTGCAGAGAGATTCATAAACACAGCAGTGGATCGAGAAAGAAAAATGTCCTTGTACTTGTCTAGCGCTGTCCCCGCGAGCTGGATTACGGCCAATGAAGTGCTTTTGAAAAGATTCACCACTGGCAAACCAAAGTGCAAATCTGGTCGATTTATTTAATCAGAGGTCAAAACAGGAAAATGTTTCGAATGCACACAGCTGGCACTGGACAGTGCAGACCTATTCTCAGGGAGTTATTCTGCTCTGATTTACGTCTGGGACAATTTGGGAACAGGGGGGTTTCTAACAGCGGAACGGGTCACAAATTGCAGACTCTGATGAGAAGGATATTCTTTCTTTCAGAGGGGAGCAAAACGATGGAATTCTATAGGTCAAAGGGCTGTGAAGGCTAGCTGTATTCAAGACTGAGATAGACAAACATTTAGTTAATTCACAATCAAGGGCTACGGTGATCAGGCTGAAATGGGGGGGTTGAGTATTAAACAAATTAGCCGGGATCTCATTGAAACCTGTCTCCCACGTGATCGGCTAAATTGCTTCCATCTGCTCTCATATCTTTGCTGTTACTTGGAAGATGCGAGACACCATTGTAAAAGAAGAAAAGCAGAAATTTCGGAAGAGATGATTGCAGTCAAACTGTGTCAAAATTATTTATTGGAAGGAATATCATATTTGGCAATTTGCCAGATTTCTTTCCGAACAAGTCCAGCAAAGCTGATCAAGGGAGCTATTCAGCTTGGACAAGAAACAAGCAAAGATTAGTGACATTTGTTTTCTGGCAAAATACATGGCCTTTCCTGATACTCACAATGAAAGAGATTGTTTCCAAGAAAAGACAGAGACTAAGTCACCTGTAAAGTAATCGATGACCAAGATATGACTCGCGATGTTCTATGGGACATATATGATTTATTGATTATTATTCTCCAAACTTCCTTTACAATGGAACCGGGAGTGGGAGTGGAAAATTAAAGCCACCCATGATTATTGCCATCTTTTATCACTCACACACTGTTCATTTCTTGTATGATTTATCTCGCATTGTGGATACTGCGAGTGGGCTTGTAAACTGCATCTGCCGGTGAGTTCTTTCCTCACTGTTCCTCATCTCTTCCAAAACACATTCTGCATCCTTATCGCCTGAATGAAGGTAATCTCTAACCATTGTATAAGTGTCACTAAAACCTCGGCATTTCACACGCCTCTGTATGTCGCCTCCCAATATTAATAGATATTTTGGACAATTGAAACACAGTAAAGTAAGATTAATAAAATAACAAAATAGAGACTGGTGGACCTGGGTGTCCAACGCACGTTATTGCAGCTAAACCGCAGATGACTGACCACAATCCGATCATGGAAACACACACCGATCCATCAGGTAACACAGAATAAGTTCAGCACTAGAGGACATGTCAGGATCAGCACCAGAAACACAACAGAAATATTTCTCTGCGCTGCTATGGTGGATGTATTTCTCAATGAGCAATCGGGAGTTACATGTGTTCCATCAGGAGTGACGTCACACCCGGAAGTAACCTGTATCACAGACGGTCATGTGATCCAAGTACCAAGCCCCAGAAACCGAGACACTCAGTGCCCTGTGGATAGCTCCAAGGAACAGCCGTCCGTGGAGTTTATGGGTTAGTTGAACTTTATGAATGCAGCTCGCTCGTTGTCGGCCTGTTTCTCCGATATAGTGTTTCATGCAGTCGCTGCGTGGAATCGACACAACCAGGTTTGTACATGATGGGTATTGGGTGTTGTGTTCTGGGGAGTTTTGTCTGAGTGAGGCTGTCGGTTTATGTGTCTGTTGTAACCCAGTGTGTTCAGAGGAGTCTGACTGTCAGTTCCCAGCAATTTATTTTAATAAAGGGGAGTATGCTTTTCAAATTGTCTGGTGGCATATCCTCGTTGAGAATTTTGTGTGCCAGATATCTGGGAATGAAATCGTGGGGATATCCATTCTTGGCAAAGAAATTGTGTGACAGTCCCGAATTGTCACGGACCAGCTGTCCCGAGTAGCAATCCGTCCAGACGGCAAGGTTTGGTGAGAACAGCACAATAGTAATAGGACAGGGCAAACAGAAGGCAGACAGAGAATTTCTAGAAGCAGGGCACTCATCCGCGGATTCCATCAATAAACAGATTCATCTGGACCCAGTCTGGAACCCCAAAAACCGGAAGGAGCGGGAATGAAACCAAATCAATTCCAACTGCCCCAGGACAGCAGCGCTTCACAACAGACTCTGCAGCCCTGTGGATGGCACCCAGAAATGTGAGGAAAATGCTGCAAACCATCTTCCCAGCCCCGCCAAACATTCCAACACCAATTCCAGGAGGCACACGGGCTCCACATCTTTCTGCTCCAAAACGCTCCGGTTTTCTCCAGCAGAGTATTGTACCCTGAATCCCCGGGAACAAGGTGAGGATGGCAACCCGGACACGGCCAGGAACGGCAGTGAGAGTGAGGGCAATAGCTGCCATTGTCGTATGGACAGCCACAAACACTCCCTTTGAAAAGGACTTTGTCCATATGAAAGTCTGTACAGCAGTATAACCCGGGGCCCAAACAGCCTGCGCTGGGGATTCATATTCCAGACAATTTACGGTGGGCACCGTTTTCCCTGAAAGTGAGTGGAGATTGATATTTCATTGCTGATGTGAAACCAGATCCTACACTGAATCTGCTCGCCGGTTTTTGTTGCTGTGGTGAAACGGTGGGCAATCACGGTGTGAAACGTTGTTCTCGCTCTCTGATTTCATTCATTACTGACCTGGTCAGGGAGGCTGGGGATTGGTCCTCTCCATCAGATGGAGGGACCAAAGCATTATTGACCCAATTTAATCAAGAATGGAATTGGTCATCTTCACTTCTCATGGTTCATTGTTGTTCTGTTTTGTTGGATGTTACTTGAGCACTTTCTGGGACTTGAAAATGCATTAAAGCTCCAGTCTGTTTGGAAGCACGGTTTGGAATTGTCTCGCTGCCATTTGTGTGAGCAGTACATGACATAGACGACTCGCACTCCCTCAAAGTCAGCATGCCAGTGTGTCTGGCAATGGGTCCGCCTTTTCTGTTTTGCTTCTGTTCCACGCTAAGAGCTGTCAGTTTTTGGATTCGCTGGAGTGCTGAGGGGGTAACACAATTTGTGTGGTATTTTTCTTCAGGCCAAACTCCACCCTCCAGGAAAAATAGCCAAACGCGCTGAGTAACAAACAGCACGCGTTTTTTCAGCGAATGGTCTATTCAAGCTGGTGTCAGCTTCTGGAGCGTCTCAGAGTTGCCAAGCACGGAAACAGACCCTGCTATCTAACTTGCCACTGCTAAACAGATAACCGAAATTAATCTAACCATATTTGCCAAAATTTGTCCCTTATCTCTCCGAACCCTTTCAGATGCCTTTGAAATGTTGTGAGCGCACCAGTCTCTGACACTAAATATGACAATTCATTCTGTACACACGGAAATGTCTGTGTTCAAAACAAGTGTCCCTCACATCCCCTTTAAATATTACTGTTCTCACAATAAACCAATGTTATCTCGCTTTGAACTCATGCGCCTTGAGAAAAATTACTCCCTGACTCTTATCTCTGTCCGTCTGCCTCATGTCTTTATAAAATTCTGTAAGGCCATTCCTCAGCCCTGAAGCTCCAGGGAAAACTGTCGAAGCCAATTCAGCTTCGTGCTATTGTCCAAACAGTGCAAACCTTGGAAACCCTTTCAAATACTTTCGAAATTGTTCCACGTTCGTTACTGAATGCGCGATCTGTTCGTCCCTGAAGTGAAGCGACGCTGAAACACGAGTAATGAGATTTTGGCGCTTTGCGTCTTTGTGGTAGCATGGCCGAGTGGTCTAAGGCGCTGGATTTATAGCTCCAGTCTCTATGGAGTCGTGGGTTCGAATCCCACCGCTACCAGCGGTTGCTCTGCTCCAAGCAGCTGAACGTCGCAGATCCTCTGCAGGCCGTCTGTGTTTTCGTTGGTGTGTTTGCCGCTGCTCAGGTTAACTCATTCCGACTGAGTCTGAAAACAGTGTGAGTCCTTGCTGTCGGACTCTCCTCAACCCCTCTGCTTTCGGATATCGAGACAGAGTCCTCACAGTCAACACTTTCTCTATTCTTCCTGCCAACAACTTTTCCCACTTCTTATTTGCGAGACAGGAGTTTTGTTTATGAAACGTTCCAAGACCAGGAATAATCCTCTGAAGCCGTGTCCAATTTAAAGTGGAATGGTTGTCCCTTTCACACGGGAAGAGCCGTTCCTGGGGAAGGATTTTCCATGTACTGGGTCCCAGGGCTGAGCAGGAAGCCGCTGATTGAAGCTGCAGTAGCCGCTTTCTGTTGGCAGCGGGGCCTTGGAGAGATTGGGGCCACATCCAGCTGCAGACTCGGGTGAGTTCTCGTGGTTGCAGTCTCGGGACATGGTTGGTCTCAATGCTTGAACTGAAATAATTGAGGCTCAGTGCGAAGGGAGGGCTCGAACCACCAAACTTTCAGACAAATGTACTGACTATTTGAGACACAGAAACTGGCCATGCATATATCCGAAAGCAGAGGGGTTGAGGAGGCTTGGACTGCAAGGGCTCACACTGTTTTCAGAGTCAGTCTGGATCAGAGGCCTGGGCAGCTGCAAACACAACAACTAAAAGGTACAGGGCCTTCAACGTTCATGTGCCTGCAGCAAAACAGCAGTGACCCTGGTAGCGGTGGGATTCGAACCTGCAACTCGATAGAGATTGAAACGTAAATCCAAAGCCGTAGATCACACGGCCACGCTGTGTTACAGGACGTGACTATCAAAATTCTCATTACTCGTGTTTCAGCGTCGCTTCACCTCAGGCACGAACAGATCGCACATTCAGAAACGAACGTGGTGCAATTTCGAAAGTATTTGAAAGGGTTTCCAAGGTTTGCACTGTTTGGACAATAGCACGAAGCTGAATTGTCTTCGACAGTTTTCCCTGGAGCTTCAGGGCTGAGGAATGGCCTTACAGAATTTTATAAAGACATGAGGCAGACGGACAGAGAAAAGAGTCAGGGAGTAATTTTTCACAAGGCACGTGAGTTCAAAGCGAGATAACATTGGTTTATTGTGAGAACAGTAATATTTAAAGGGGATGTGAGGGACACTTGTTTTGAACACAGACATTTCCGTGTGTCCAGAATAAATTGCCATATTTCGGGGCAGAGACTGGTGCGCTCACAACATTTCAAATGCATCTGAAAGGGTTCGGAGAGATAAGGGACAAATTTTGGCAAATATTGGTTAGATTAATTTCGGTTATCTGTTTAGCAGTGGCAAGTTAGATAGCAGGGTCTGTTTCCGTGCTTGGCAACTCTGAGATGCTCCAGAAGCTGACACCAGCTTGAATAGACCATTTGCTAAAAACGCGTGCTGTTTGTTACTCAATTAGAGCGTTTGGCTATTTTACCTGGAGGGTGGAGTTTGGCCTGAAGAAAAATACCACACAAATTGTGTTACCCCCTCAGCACTCCAGCGAATCCAAAAACTGACAGCTCTTAGCGTGGAACAGAAGCAAAACAGAAAAGGTGGAACCATTGCCAGACACACTGACATGCTGACTTTGAGGGACTGTGATTCGTCTATGTCATGTACTGCAGCGAGACATTTCCAAACCGTGCTTCTAAACATACTGGAGCTTTAATGCATTGTCAAGTCCCAGAAAGTGCTCAAGTAACATCCAACAAAACAGAACAACAATGAACCATGAGAAGTGAAGATGACCAATTCCATTCTTGATTAAATTGGGTCAACAATGCGCTGGTCCCTCCATCTGATGGAGTGGACCAATCCCCAGCCTCCCTGACCAGGACAGGAATGAAGGAAACCAGAGAGCTAGAACAACGTTTCACACCGTGATTGCCCACCGTTTCACCACAGCAACTGATGCCCGAGCCCGATTCTACCATTTAAGGGTGCGCTACTCTAATTCTCCCATTTACTGTTGCCATGCACCAATTCTCTAATTTAGCTCCACTGTGCTCCAGGTCTCTCATTTACAGATGGCCCGCATCAATTCTCCAATTCAGTGTTGGTTAGCACCATTCCCCTCAATTACTGAAGCCCACTCAGTGTTGCCTCACTCCAATCCCCATGCTGACTGATGCCCTCGCCCAATTTAGGGGTTCCGTCCACTAAGTCTCCCAAAAGATATTGTCCTGCCCCAATTCTCCCATTTAGTGCAACACAGCATAACGCACCCATTTAGTGCTGAACTGCACTAATTCACCCAGTATCTGATGCCCTGTTGCAAATTCTCACATTTCGATAAGTCCTTTCCCAATTGTTTCCATTTTGTAGTTCCTTCCAATGATTCTCCAATTTCGTGGAGAGCTGCCAGGATTCTTAGAATTAGGTGTGGACAAGTTGGATGGAAGGGTCTGTTTCCGTGCTGTACATCTCTGAGGCTGTAATTACTGCTCCGCTTCCCTGCACCAATTTCCCATTTACCAATCCTGTACTAATTCGGGAATTGCACCAATTTACCCATTGAGGTTATCCTGCCCCAGTCCTCCCACTTAGAATTTAATGGCACCTGCATGAATTCTCCAATTATTGTTGTCCTACATCAATTCCTTCCATTTACCTGTTCCCTGATACACATCTTCCACGTACGGGTGACCTGCTGTTTTTTTTATCATTTAGTGATGCACTGAACTGAATCTCCAATTTACCGATGCTTGCAACATTTCTTCGTTCTATTGATTCCCTGGACCCTATTCCGCAATTTCAAAATGCTTTGCTTGAATTTTCTAATATATTGACATTCACACACACCACTTTTCCAATGTCATGGCACTGTGCACCAATCTCCCATTTATTGTTTCCCCCAAATCTCCCATTTACTCATATCCCTGTACTAATTCTTCCATTTACTGATGCCCGAGCCCGATTCTACCATTTAAGGGTGCGCTACTCTAATTCTCCCATTTACTGTTGCCATGCACCCACTCTCTAATTTAGCTCCACTGTGCACCAGGTCTCCCATTCAGTATTTCTCTGCAACAATTCTCTCATTTAGTAACCAGCTGCCAGAATTCTCTAATCTTGGCGATCCCTGCATCAAATCTCCTAATTACTGATCCTACACATATCTTCCCTTTAGTGGTGAACAGCACCAACTCCCCCATTTCGTGGTGCACTGCATTGATTCTAGACCATTAATCCTTTGCAACATTTGTCCTATTTCCGGATTCACTGCCCGTGTTCTCCCATTTGCTCCAATTCTCGAAGTTATCAGCACCCTGCACCAGGTCTCTCATTTACTGATACCCCACACCAATTCTCCAATTCCGTGTTGCTGAGCACCACTTTCCCCAATTACTGAAGTCCTGAACCAGTTCTCCTCACATTGCTGCCTTGCACAATCATCATATTGACTGAGAACGTCGAATGCTTTTTGGGTGCCCTACTCTAAATCTCCCATCAAGTATTGTCCTGCCCGAATTCTCCCATTTAGTGTTACACTGCACCAATTCTTCCATGAAGGTCCTCAATAGGGTAAAAAGGCAAGGTGATTTCCCTGTGGTGGGGGAGTCCTGAAGCAGATGGTACATGTTAACGTTGAGAGGGGAAACATAAAAGGGACCTAAGACGAACATTTTTCATGCAGAGGGCACTGTGTGCATTAGCTGCCAGAGGAAGTAGTGGAGGCTGGTACAATTACATTTTGATAAGACCTTGCCCAATTCTCCCGTTACGTTGTTCCTTGCAATGGTTCAACATAGTGGAGTGCTGCCAGAATTCTTAAATTGTGGCATGGACAAGTTAGACCGAAAGATCTTTTTCTGTGTTGTAAATCTCTATGATTGTGTGACTCTATTTATGGCTATTTCCCCCGTTTCCCTATCCTGCACAAATTCTGGAACTGCACCAACTCTCCCATTGAGTGTTATCCTGCCCCCGTTCTCCCACTTCGAATTTAATGGCACCTGCATGAATTCTCCAATTATTGGCAACCTGCATTTTTTTCATTTGATGGTGCACTGAACTGAATATCCAGTTAACTGATGCTTGCAACAACAATTCTTCTTATTGGTTTTCTGCCACATTCCCCAATTTAGACATGCTCTGCTTCAACTCTCATATATTGACACTCACAGCAGTTTTCCAATGTAATGGCGCTCTGCACTGAATCTCCCATTTATTGATTCCCACCAAATCTCCCATTTACTCATACCCCTGTACTAATTCTCCCATTTACTCATACCCCTGTACTAATTCTCCCATTTACTCATACCCCTGTACTGATTCTCCCATTTACTCATACCCCTGTACTAATTCTCCCATTTACTCATGCCCCTGTACTAATTCTTCCATTTACTCATACCCCTGTACTAATTCTCCCATTTACTGATGCCCTAGCCCGATTCTACCATTTAGCAGGAGCCTCAGCTTTTTTAAGAGTGACTAGACCACGAAACCAGAAGGAATAGAAAGCTAATCAAGTGAGAGAAACTAAAAGCAATGTCGTTATCAGATGGAGATCACAGGAAGTGACCCTTTTTCCTACAGCGAAGAACCTAAGACCAGGAGGCAGTGTTTCCTCCCCTTTGCTGGGTTTCAGGAAATATGGTCAGAGCTGAAGCTGGGTTTGCAATGGGACGGGCAGGATACCATTTTACTGACCATGTAGGTGTGAACAACATACAAGGGTCTGCCTCGTCACTCTCAGGAACTCACTGTTTAACTAAGAAGCTGACCCACTGGATTAATATCTGTGTGCAGTGTTAATTAGCACAGAGCCAATCAGATCAGGGAGCTCCCTTGGTGCCTTGCAGACTGCTGTGGGAGAAATGGGTTCTGGGTCCCTTCTCACAGATGCTGCCTGACCTGCTGAGGTTAGATTTCAGATCCCCAGGAACAGCACGGGGTTTCCCTTTATGTATTTTCTTTCTCCTTCCTCAATGGGTCATTTGTGATGCTTAAGATCCCACATGTTTTCTATTTCCTCCTTCAGCAGATCTTGTCACAGTAAAAGACCTGTGCACATGAACACCAAGGTAACTCTATCCATGTTCACATTTCACACTCTGTAGTTTGGTCGGGTTTGTCTCTCTTTAGCCTTTTATACCAAACTCCAATCACGCGGGCTTCAGTCTGTTCATTTCCCTCCACAACCTTCTGCTATTTCCTGGTGACATTATTATGCGCCTGTCTGTACAAACAATCCTGTTGGCTGGTATCATCCACAGTATCTTCTCCAAATCCAAGTTCGATGTCAAAGAAAATATTGATTGTCTTTTATTTCTCGATAATAAATGACCGTCTGTATCGTTCATATATAGAGAACAATATGATTAAAATATTCATCCTTGCAGTGAAAAAGCAAATTGGATTTTAATTTTGCTGTTTGCAAGTTGCAGTAATTTTTGTGCAAGTTGAGCACATTAATTCTCCATGGTGAGCTTGAGCCATTTATTACAATAGCTTCAGTTTTTATCCAGCCCTCTTCTGTAATAAATTGTGAAACAGATTGGAGGGCCTTACCTTCATTCATCTTTGATTTTATTTCATCACATTTGTTGAATGTTAACTTCACACTGACTCTCCTTATACAGAGACACCCTCTCCAGTTGGGTTTGTGTTGCTCTGCTCCAGATATATTCCAAGTGTAAACAGCACCGGGGGGGAACAGACCCGCCTGTCATCAGGAATAGAATCTTGTTGTACTTTTGAGACTGGTGTCATATTGTCAAACTTGTATGTTGGGGCAGTAGAATTACAATTTGGGTAGAGAACTGGCTCGAAGGTAGAAGACAGAGGGTGGTGGGGGAGGCTTGCTTTTCATACTGGAGGCCTGTGACCAGCGGTGTGCCCCAAGGATCGGTGCTGGGTCCACTGATGTTTTGTCATTTATATAAATGATTTGGATGTGACCATAGGACGAATGGTTCGTAAGTTTGTAAATGGCAGTAAAATTGGAGGTGTGGAGGACAGTGAAGATGGCTACCTCAGAGGACAATGGGATCTTGATCAGATGGGCCAATGAGCCGAGGAGTGGCAGATGGAGATTAATTTAGATAAATGTGAGGTGCTGCATTTTGGAAAGGCAAAAGAGATCAGGACTTATACACTGAATGACAAGGTACTAGGGATGTTGCTAAACAAATAGACCTGGAGTACAGCTTCATAGATCGTTGAAAGTGGACTAACATTTCGATAGGATAGTGAAGAAAGCGTTTGTCATTTTTGTCTTTATTGCTCAGTTAATTGTGTAAATAAGTTGGGAGGTCATGTTGCAGTGTTGGTTCGTCCACTTTTGGTATAAAGTGCAATTCTGGACTCCCTCCGATAAGAAGGGTGTTGTGAAACTTTAAAGGGTTCAGAAAAGATTTACAAGGATGTTGCCAAGGTTGGAGGGTTTGTGCTGGAGGTTAAGACTGTATAGGGTGACGTTATTATCCCTAGAGCGTCAGTGGCTGAGGGGTAACCGTATAGAGGTTCACAAAATCATGAAGGGCCTCAATAGGGTAAAAAGGCAAGGTGATTTCCCTGTGGTGGGGGAGTCCAGAAGCAGATGGCATATGTTAAAGTTGAGAGGGGAAACATAAAAGGGACCTAAGGGGAACATTTTTCACGCAGAGGGAACTGTGTGCATGAGCTGCCAGAGGAAGTAGTGGAGGCTGGTACAATTACAACATTTAAAAGGTATCTGGGTGGGTGCAGGAAATAAAAAGGGTTCAGAGGAACTTGGGCCAAATTCTGACAAATAGGATGAGACTTACATCGGATATCAGTTCAGCATGGATGTGTTGGACTGAACGATTTGTTTCTGAGCTTATATTGCTCTGAGTGGGTTGAGCTCCGGATTGTAGATTTATGAAGCAGAAAATAAAGTATGGTACAGAGTTAGACCGAGAAATCCTGCTGATCTCATCAGCTTTATCCTGTTTCCCTGATCCTTCTCCTTCAATCAATGCATTTTTCCGATCCTCATTCAGAATTCCTGGAGCTCTGTAACTGACCTGGAACAATGTGTTGAAAGTCCTATTGCAGTCCACACGAGGTACCTTTCCCACTGCCCTGCTCCCACGGCCTGCAATGCTGCAGACTGAGCAGACAACCCGAAGCACAATGATGAGCTCCTTCCGGCCCACGGCCCTCCTTCTCACTGAATGAAGACAATCACCAGAAGCAGAATCCAGCTCTTGTTGGAGCCTTGAATACCTGACTCTGTCTCACTGAGTGAAGATTGGACTCAGAAACAGAAATGAAATCAACTTCCTATCTGCATTGTGTCACTCTTTAAGATCTCTGTGTGTCTGAGTTCAGGTCATTTGATTGGAGACTGTGGATAGTGGGTCCCCAGTGAAATGGAAAGAATGGTGGAGGAGCTCACTGAGGGACATCTCTCAAAGTGAGAGTCAGAAAGATGCTATTCCACATTGGAAGGGTTTAAGGGGAATTGATGGCTCAGAAAAATGTTATACGGATGTTTGTAAAACTTAGGAACTCTGACTGTTTTGAGGCTGGAGTTTATTTTATCCTTGTGTAGATTTGACACATTAACCCTCCCTCCCCACCACTACAGAAGCTGTTGGAACTGTTCAGTGTTTCCAGCGGCTTCTGTAATTATTTCAGGTTCCTGACGGGAGCAGTCTCTCACTTTTCGAACAAAACAAACCCATCCTTGTGCTGTACCCAATATTTCAATAAGAAATGGGAAGCAGCAGAGGGGAAAGCTTCCAAGATGCCGAGCAATGCTGCCTGGTTCCACACTGCAATTCACAGGAACCACCGCCAGGAAACGCAAGGAGCAATCTGAAAGACATGGTTATATCCCGGTGGCTTTCCTTTAGAAAGCGATTTAAAAGCTGCAAGATTGCGATGGCCGGGATTCGAACCCGCGCCAACTGCTTGGAAGGCAGCTCTGCTCCCCACTATCCCACCATCACCCTGCTCCCAGCTCCCTCCCCATTCCCAAACACACTTAACAAGGCCGTGATCATCACCAACTGGATTGGGGCTGAAATCCAAACAACAAATTGCTGGGGAATCTCAGCAGGTCTGACAGAGCCTTAGAGTGAAGCGCTGTCTCCTCATCTCAGTCCCAAATAACCTGCCCCTTACCCTGAGAGGGTGGCAATCAAACCCGAATGAACTGTGGATGCTGTAACATTAACGCTGATTTCTCTGCACAGATGCTGCCTGACCTGCTGAGCTTTTCCAGCAACCCCTGAGACTGTGTTATCGTGTTTCAAATTTCCAGACCCACAGGAGTAATTTCTCAGCATCTCCCCTCTCAAGCCTCTTCACAATCTGGGACATTCCAATGAAACTACCTTTTAATTTACTAGAATATCGACCCAATTTATTCAGATACTCAGCCCTGGAGCACACGGGTCCCAAATACTGAGCTTTATTTTGTGATTCATTAATGTGTTTGGGTCATTGCCGCTGGGTCCCCACGGATTGCTCAGATATAATTGCTCTGGTGAAGGTGATGGTGAGTTATTGCCTTGAACTGCTGCCATTTATTTGGTGCAGATAAACCCACAATGATGTAAGGGAGGGAATTCCAGGATTTCCAACCAATGGCACTTGTGGGACTGGGATGTTTTTCCAAGCCAGGGTGGGGAGTGTCTTGATGTGGAATTGTCACCTGGTGGTGTTCCCGTGTATCTGCTGTGTTCAGCATTCCACATGATAGTGCCGTGGGTCTGGAAGCTGCTCTGGAAGGAACCTTGGGGAATTTCTACAGAGCATCTTGTCTCAGCTGAACTATCCCAGTCAGGCACCTAAGCACTAATCCTGTAATCCAGCTCTGAGAATGTAATAGCAGGTGGGACCCACCCTGTCCCCCCTAATGTGGCCATGTTTGGGAAACCTCGGAGAGTCCAATCTCATTCATTCCATCTCAGCGTTTTTCCCCGTTTGAGATTGCTTTCAAAGTGCAACAGTGCGATGGCAGGGGTTCGAGCCCGGGTTAACTGCTGGGAAGGAGACATGTCCAACCCTTTCCCAGTAATTGGCAAGGTATTCCCAAGGCCGTGATCAGGACCAATTGGATTGGGACTGAAATACAAACAGAAACTGCTGGGGGAGCTCAGCAGGACTGACAGCATCAGCATCAGATCCCTTCAGTTCTGAAGGACAATCCCTGGACTCTAGAGGTTCACTCGGATTTCTCCCACAAATGAGGCCGCTCCCACTAAATCCCGCCAGTAATTTCTGTGTTATCTGTCAGCTCTCCAGGATCTGCAGTTCCTTGTTTTAAATACAGTAGATGTTGACCAACCGAAGGGGATATTGGGTCAGGTGACGGTCTACCTCATTCATTGGGGCAGATGTCAAGGAGCATCTTAAACCGGAGAGGGATCAGGGAGGAATTGGAGCCGTTTAGAGAGAGAGTACAGAAGGTAAGACAGCTCAGCTCAAAGCACGGCACTTAATGCTGCCCCGATTAAAATATGGAAGATGGCAGAGGGGCAGATGAGCTGAGACAGGGTGGGAGCTGGGAGATATTGATGATGTGGAAGGACAGTGTGTGTATCTGATCACATTCTGTCAGTCTGACTAATAGCAGTCATTCCTGACACTGGATTCACTGAGGGGTGAAGGGTCAGTGAACAGAGCGGCCTGCCCCTGTTATTCTGTTCCTGACTCTCCAGCTCCCACTCTGTTAGTGACCTCTCAGTCTCCCGGGAAATGGGCTGTTTCCCAATTGTGCCGGATTCCTGGCCTTTATCCTTGGCCGAGCTGAGAGTTGATGGTCTGAGGAATATCATTCCCAAATGACTCCTGTCCAAGATAATACCGATTAATGTGTCTGTGTATCCTCCATTAATCTGTAAACATCATTGCTCAGGGCTGGAGGGACATGGATTGATGACATTGAGGATGTTATGAACCAGACCAAACTCCTCTGCCTTAAGGAAATGGTCTCGACCCCTTTTCCTGATTTCCTGAAGGGAAGTGTAAGGCGTTACAATGTGATTGGTCAAACTACCAGGCCTGAATCAAAACAGACTTTACGACACACTATCGTTGGGACACAAACATAAGGAAGAAAGATTGGACAAACCAAAATCGATTGGAAACCTGAACTAAATGAACATTATTGAACTTTCAACAGCAACTGTTCGGATATAGTAACATTCCATAAACCACACAATTCTGGTCTTTCTGCTATCGGGAGAATGGTGTGAAACTTGTAAAGTTTCAGAAAAGATTTACAAGGATGTTTGCAGAGTCATGAACTCTGACTGTTTTGAGGCTGGGGTTTATTTTATCCTTGTGTAGATTTGACACATTAACCCTCCCTCCCCACCACTACAGAAGCTGTTGGGACTGTTCAGTGTTTCCAGCGGCTTCTGTAATTATTTCAGGTTCCTGACGGGAGCAGTCTCTCACTTTTCGAACAAAACAAACCCATCCTTGTGCTGTACCCAATATTTCAATAAGAAATGGGAAGCAGCAGAGGGGAAAGCTTCCGAGATGCCGAGCAATGCTGCCCGGTTCCACACTGCAATTCACAGGAACCATCGCCAGGAAAAGCAAGGAGCAATCTGACAGACCCATTTTACCACAGAATGAAAGATTTATTTCCTCGATTTATCCCAGTGCATTACCTTTAAAAGGCTGTTTACAAACCACAACACTGCAAGGGCCGGGAATACGAACCCGGGTCAACTGCTTGGAAGGCCGCTCTGCTCCCCACTATCCCACCATCACTCTGCTCCCAGCTCCCTCCCCATTCCCAAACACACTTAACAAGGCCGTGATCATCACCAACTGGATTGGAGCTGAAATCCAAACAGACACATACTCTGTATCTAACCCAGTGATGGAGCTATCCTGATTGAGTTTGATGTGAACAGGATGGGGGAAGTAGGAGATTGAATCAGTACCTAACGCCGAGCTCAAAATGGCCTGGGAATTCGAAATGCCGCAGTGTAGAGGGAGATTTACTCTGTATCTGACCATATTCTCTACCTGCCCTGGGGATTTAAATGGGGACAGTTTAATGGGAGCTTTACGTTGTCTGGAACCCTGTGCTCCCTCTGCCCTGGGAGTGTTTTCTGGGAACACTGTCTAACCTCTGTGATATGGATCCTATGAAGATTGATGGGAGACTGTGTAAATGGAATTGTCAGGGTCCAATTCCTTCACGTGGATGAGAGAAGGTGAGAAAAAATGATCCCAGTGGGACTGAAGGGTCAGTAACAGAATGAAGACACCATTGGCTCCGAGACAGGAGACAGGATAGAGGGGAATGAGGGTTTCAGACTGGAGGGAGCTACAGGCACATACAAGTTGGGAACTGTTTTCAGTAAAAGGTAATTGATCCCAGGTCACTGCAGAGTGTAAGAATCTGATGCCTTTCCCTCACTATCCTCCTCCAATCCCTGGGAAGATCTGCTCCCACACCATGTTCCATCCTAACTGCTGACTGTGTTCGATACATTAATACATTGGGGATGGGCAGGGGTGCTTTTAACTCTGGGATCTTGCTGTGTAACTTGCCTTCAAAATGCTCTCCCTTCCCCTTTCAACTCAACTTTTCTCTCTTTTATCCCGAGGAACTTTGGAAAGCTGCAACGTGAAGATCCAAAATGTTCGAGTCCAGGAAAGAACAACCTCCAGAGGGGGAGCAGGGGCCTGAGGCCTGAGGCCTGGTCGACAGGCTGCACCCCGTGGGTCCCACAGTGGGTTGTGTGTTTATTTACCCCGAGGTTTAATCTCCTCTGGGGGACCCTGTGTTTTAGGGGCCTCTGGTTAACTGGTTCCTGTCGGATTGCGGCCCTGTCATTTTTAAAACAGATTTGAAGCCTGGGGTTAAAGTAACTGGGGACTTGCGATTTAATACAAATATATGAATCCGCAGAAAATGTCTGACAGACTAGACTCCCCAAGAAGGGAATTAAAGCCTTAAATGAGAAACTCTCCCCAAAGACTTGTTCTAATGTCAGAGTACTGTGGGATGTGTACAGGCCTGGGTGATCAAATGTGATAATCGCATAAATAAGACACAGGTTGGCTGGTTCAATTCAATTCCCTGAGTATCAGGGAGGGGATCTCTCTGTCTGTCCGTATGTCTCTCTCTCTCTCTCTGTCCCCTCTCTCACACCCTCTCCAGCTTCTTTTGTTGATATTTTAAACAAATAAAACCGTCCCACACACAGCAATGTGACTGGTGGGTATTTGAAATGGGGGAGATGGAAATATTTTGCAGCACAAGGTGATTGTGTTTGAGACAAAGGGGTAAAAGAACACAAGATACAGACAGAGAGAGAGTGGGGGAAGGAGGGAGTGATAGAGGGATAAGATGGAGGGGGGGAAGGAGCAGGGAAGGAGAGGGAGAGGGGGAAGGAGGGGTAGGAGAGAGGGTGGAAAGGAGGAGGGAAGGGGTGTAATGTGAGGCGGGGAAGGAGAGAGGGGTAAGGAGAGGTGGGGAAGGAGGGTGGGAAGGAGAGAGGGGGTGAGGAGAGGGGGGGAAGGAAAGGGGAAGGAGAGGGGATGAAAGTAGAGATGGAGTAAAGTGAAAAGGAAGCAGAGGGGGGAAGGAGAGGAGGGAAAGGGGGAAAGGAGAGGGTGGAAGGAGCGTGGGGGAAGGGGGTGGACAGAGAGAGAGGGTGAAAGTAGAGATGGGGTAAGGAGAGGGGGAAGAAGAGATGGGAAGGGGGGGAAGGAGAGGGAGAGGGGTTTGAGAGTCGGGGAAGGAGAGCGGGGGAAGGAGAGGGGGAAGGGGGCGGACAGAGAGAGGGTGAAAGTAGAGGTGGGGTAAGGAGAGGGGGAATAAGATATGGGAAGGGGGAAGGAGAGAGAGGGGTTTGAGAGTCGGGGGAACGAGAGCGGGGAAGGAGAGGGGGAAGAAGAGGGGGAAAGGGGCGAAGGTGAATAGGGGAAAGGGGGGAAGTAGAGGGAGAAGGAGGGGGAAGGAGAGGGGCAAGGAGACGGAGGCAGAGAGTGGAGAGGAGAGATGTCAGAAGGAGTTGGGGGAAGGATTGAGGGGAAAGGAGCGGGGAGGGAGGGAGGGGATGTTGGGGGGGGAAGGGGAGAGGAGGAAAGAGTGAGGGAAAGAGTGTGGTAAGGAGAGAGGGGAAGGGTGGAAGGAGAGGGGGGAAGGGCGAATGGACAGGGAGTGAAAGAGAGGGGGTGGAGGGTTGTCAGAAGGAGATAGAGTGAAGGGGGGCGAAGGAGAGGGCGAAACGTAGATGTGGGGAAGGAGAGGGCGGAAGGAGAGAGGGGTGACGTAGAGAGTGGGGAAGGTGAGAGGGGAGGAAGGAGCGAGGGGGGGAAGGAGAGGGGGGGAAGTAGAGAGTGGGGAAGGAGCGAGGGGGGAAGGAGAGGGGGGGAAGTAGAGAGTGGGGAAGGTGAGTGGGGAAGGACAGAGGGGAGGAAGGGGAGAAGGAGAGAAGGGGAGAAGGAGAGAAGGGGAGAAGGGGAGAAGGGGAGAAGGAGACGGGGGGAAGGAGACGGGGGGAAGGAGACGGGGGGGAAGGAGACGGGGGGGAAGGAGACGGGGGGGAAGGAGACGGGGGGGAAGGAGACGGGGGGGAAGGAGACGGGGGGAAGGAGACGGGGGGAAGGAGACGGGGGGAAGGAGACGGGGGGAAGGAGATGGGGCAATAGGAAGGGGCAAGGGGATGGGGGGAAGGAGATGGGGGTTAGCAAGGGGTAAGGAGATAGGGGGAAAGAGATGGGGGAAGGAAGGGAGATGGAGATGGGGGGAAGGAGATGGAGGAAGAAAGGGGGAAGGAGATGGGGCAAACGAAGGGGGAAGGAGATTGTGGGGGAAGGAAGAGGGAAGGAGATAGGGGGAAGGAGATGTGGGGAAGGAAGGTGGATGGAGATAGGGGGGAAGGAGATGGGGGAAGGAGGGGGGAAGGAGAGAGGGGGGAAGGAAGGGGGAAGGAAATGGGGGAAAGAAGGGGGGAAAGGCGATAGGGGGCGAAGGAAGGAGGGAGGAGTTAGGGGGAAGGAGATAGGGGGAAGGAAGGGGAAGGGGATGGGGGGAAGGAGAATGGGGTGAAGGAAGGGGGAAGGAGATTGGGAAGGAAGGGGGAAGGAGTTGGGGGAAGGAGATGGGGGGCAAGGAAGGGGGAAGGAGATTGGGGGATGGAAGGGGGAAGGAGATGGGGCAAGGAAGGGGGAAGGAGATATGGGGGGAATGAAGTGGGAAGGAGATGGGGAAGGAAGGGGGAAGGAAGGGGAAGGAGATAGGGGGAAGAAGATGGGGGGAAGGAAGGGGGAAGTAGATAGGGGGTGAAGGAGATGGGGAGGAAGGAGATATGGGGGAAGGAGATGTGGGGGAAGGAAGTGATACCCCCTGGGAAGAAAGTGGAAAATCTCCACTTAGATATGTTTTATATTTTTTAAATTTAGAAATAGTTTTTTATTATACTGTTGGGAGTGTATTAGAGAGCCTTTATTTTTGTAACTTTTACATGCTCTATGCTCGGGATGTTCTGGATAGGGTTTCCCCTCCCGAGGGGTCTCGGATTTGCCCGGATGATTATGGCTGATCAGTCGGTTATGTGGTGCACCTGGAATGTCAAGGGGAGTAATTCGCCAGTCAAAAAGAAGAAAATATTATAAAATCTTAAGAAAGAAAGAGTTGATATAGCTCTCCTACAGAAGACACACCTGTCGGATAAAGATCACTTGAAATTACGACAGGGTGGATTTGATCAGGCATTTTTTTCTTCTTTTAGCTCCAAAAGCAGGGGAGTTGTTATTCTTGTTCGGAAGAACTTCCCTTTCAAAATTCTAAATCAGATAAAAGACGAATCTGGACGATATATTTTGATTAAAGTCCTCATAAATGGAGAGGAATATGGGATTTTAAATTTGTACTGCCCCGCCCCCCCTCCGGCACACCCCTTTAAATTTATAATGGAAGCCTTTTCAAAATTGATGGCTTTTGGTGCCCGTCATACAATTATAGGGGGAGACTTTAATTGTATTATGGATCCGGAAATAGATAGGATTCCCAAGAGTACTGCAGGAGAATCTCCCAGATCTAGACAATTGATGGATATGAACAAAGAATTAGGATTAGTAGATGTATGGAGATGTCTTCATCCACAGGGCAGAGATTTTTCTTTGTACTCCAATCCACATAAATGTCATACCAGAATTGATATGTTTTTTGCCCCCTCAATTTTTTAAAATTCCATATCATCCTGTAAAATAGGTAGTATAGCAATTTCCGACCACGCTGCTGTATATATGGAAACTAAGGCGAGGAACAATGGGACATCCCCTTGGCATTGGCGTATGGACCCCTTCCTAATGAAAGACAGTAAATTTGTAAAGTACTTCTCTCAAGAATTTAAAACTTTTTTACAAATTAATTCAGGTACGGCTAGCAACCCACCAATGATGTGGGAGACCATCAAAGCTTCCATGCGAGGTTTGATCATCTCCTACTCAGCGACCCAGAAAAAATTAAAGGGAGAAAAACAGCGTCTGCTCGAAGCTCGCTTAAAAGCAGCTGAAACAGCAAATACTGATAGACCTTCTATTATTAAATTGCAAAGGATTACGGCTCTTAGGACAGCACTAAACACTACGCTTACTCAAATGGCTAAGAGGGAAATATTATTTGCAAAACAAAGGTTATATGAATATGGCGACAAACAGGTAGATACTTAGCATTTCTCACAAAGGAAAAAAAAGGCCCCTCAGACTATTACATCTATCAAGGAAAGTACAGGAATTTTGACTCATGATCATAAAAAGATTAATGCGATCTTTAGAGAATTTTATTCTGAGTTATATAACTCGCAGGATTGTGAAGATAGAACTAGGAGGATGCAGTCATTTTTTAAAAAATTGACCTTTCTGGGCCGAACTCCGGAAGAGGTATCAGTCCGAAATGCTCCTCAAACAGTCCAAGAAATACTTGATGCAATTAGGCAATTTCGGAGCAGTAAGGCACCGGCCCAGATAGTTTTCAAGCTGAATTCTATGAAGAATTTACAGAAATATTGGCTGGTCCACTTATGGACATGTATAATATATTTAACCAGGAGATTTTAACTCTACTCAGTTCAGGTCACTGACTCCGTGTTGGCTGGTTAAATATATATGACCAGGAGATTTACACTTTCCTCAGTTTAGGGCACTGACTCTGTGCTGGCTGGTTAAATATATATAACCAGGAGATTTACACTCTCCTATGTTTAGGGCACTGACTCTGTGCTGGCTGGTAAAATATATGTAACCAGGAGATTTACACTCTCCTCAGTTTAGGGCACTGACTCTGTGCTGGCTAGTTAAATACATATAAGCACGTATTTTACACTCTCTTCAGTTTAGGGCACTGACTCTGTGCCGGCTGTTAAAATATATATATAACCAGGAGATTTACATTCACCTCAGTTTAGAGCAATGACTCTCTGCTGGCTGGTTAAACAAATACATTACCAGGAGATTTACACTCTCTTCAGTCAAGGGCACTGAGTCTGTGCTGGCTGGTTAAATGTATATAACCAGGTGATTTACACTCTCCTAAGTTTTGGGCACTGACACTGCAATTTCTGGTTACATATATATAACACGGAGATTTACACTCTCCTCGGTTTAGGGCACTGAGTCTGTGCTAGATATTTAAATATATATAACCAGGAGATATACACTCTCCTCAGTTTAAGGCAATGACTCAGTGCTGGCTGGTTAAATGTGTATAACCACGACATTTACACTCTACTCAGGTTAGGACACTGAATCTGTGCTGGCCGGTTAAATATATATAACCAGGTGATTTGCACTCTCATCAGTTTAGGGCACTGAATCTGTGCTGGTCGGTTAAATATATATAACCAGGAGATTTACACTCTCCTCAGTTTTGGGCACTAACTCTATGCTGGCTGTTTAAATATATATAACCAGGAGATTTACACTCTCCTCAGTTTAGTGCAATGACTCTGCTGGCTGGTTAAACGTATATAACCAGGAGATATAAACTCTCCTCAGTTTAGGGCAATGACTCTGTGCTGGCCGGTTAAATATATATAACCAGGAGATTTACACTCTCCTCAGTTTAGGGCAGAGTCTGTCCTGGCTGGTTGACGATAAAAAAACAGAAGATTTACACTCTCCTCAGTTTAGGGCACTGATTCTGTGCTGGTTGGTTGAATATATCTAGCCGGGAGACTTACACGACCCTCAGATTAGGGCACGGACTCTCAGCTGGCTGGTTAAATATATATAACCTGGAGATTTACACTCTCCTCAGTTTAGGGCAGAGTCTGTCCTGGCTGGTTGACGATAAAAAAACAGAAGATTTACACTCTCCTCAGTTTAGGGCACTGATTCTGTGCTGGTTGGTTGAATATATCTAGCCGGGAGACTTACACGACCCTCAGATTAGGGCACGGACTCTCAGCTGGCTGGTTAAATATATATAACCTGGAGATTTACACTCTCCTCAGTTTAGGGCACTGGATCTGTGCTGGCTTTTTAAATATATGTAACCAGGCGATTTAAACTCTCCTCCGTTTCAGGCACTGGATCTGTGTTGGCCGGTTAAATATATATAACCAGGAGATTTACACTCTCCTCAGTTTAGGGCACTGACTCTGTGCTGGCTGGTTGAATATATCTAGCCGGGAGACTTACACTAACCTCAGTTTAGGGCACTGACTCTAAGCTGGCTGGTAAAAATTTGTATAACTCGGAGATTTACACTCTCCTAAGTTGAGGGCACTGACTCTGTGCTGGCTGTTAAAATATATACAACCAGGAGATTTACACTCTCCTTCGTTTAGAGCACTGACTCTGTGCTGGCTTGTTAAATATATGTAACCAGGAGATATAAACTCTCCTCAGTTTAGAGCAATGACTCTGTGCTGGCTGTTAAAATATATATAACCAGGTGAATTACACTCTCCTCAGTTTAGAGCAATGACTCTGTGCTGGCTGTTTAAATATATATAACCAGGAAATTTACACTCTCCACAGTTTAGGGCAATGACTCTGTGCTGGCTGTTTCAATATTTTTAACCAGGAGATTTACACTCTCCACAGTTTAGAGCAATGACTCTGCTGGCTGGTTAAATAAATACATAACCGGGAGATTTACACTCTCTTCAGTTTCGGGCACTTACACTGTGCTGGTTGGTTGAATATACATAACCAGAAGATTTACACTCTCCTCAGTTTAGGTCACTGAATCTGTTCTGGCTGGTTAAATATATATAACCAGGAGAATTACACTCTCCTCATTTTAGGGCACTGACTCTGTGCTAGTTGGTTGAATATATCTAGCCGGGAGACTTGCACTACCCTCAGCTTCGGGCACTGACTCTAAGCTGACTGGTTAAATATATATAACCCGGAGATTTACACTCTCCTAAGTTTCGGGCACTGACTCTGTGCTGGCCTGTTAAAATATATATAACCAGGAGATTTACACTCTCCTTAGTTTAGAGCACTGACTCTGTGCTGGCTGGTTGAATATATCTGGCCTGGAGACTTAACTAAACTCATTTTAGGGGACTGACTCTAATCTGGCTGGTCAAATATGTATAACCCAGAGATTTACACTCTCCTAACTTGAGGGCACTGATTCTGTGCTGGCTGTTAAAATATATCTGACCAGGAGATTTACACTCTCCTTCGTTTAGAGCACTGACTCTGTGCTGGCTTTTAAAATATATATAACCTGGAGATTTGCATTCTCCTCAGTTTAGGGCAATGACTCTGTGCTGGCTGGTTAAATATATATAACCAGAATATTTCCACTCTCCTCAGTTTAGGGCAATGACTCTGTGCTGGCTCGTTCAATATATATAACCAGGAGATTTACACTGACCTCAGTTTAGGGCACTTACGCCGTGCTGGTTGTTTAAATATATATAACCAGGAAATTTATACTCTCCACAGTTTAGGGCAATGACTCTGTGCTGGCTATTTCAATATATATAAACAGGGGATTTGCCATCTCCTCAGTTTAGGGCACTGACTCTGTGTTGGCTGGTTAAATATATATATATATATAAAACCAGGAGGTTTACCCTCTCCTCAGTTTGGGGTTCTGACTTTGTGCTGGCTCGTTAAATATATATGACTAGGAATTTTACTCTCTCCTCAGTTTAGGGAACTGACACTGTGCTGGCAGGTTAAATATATATAACCAGGAGATTTACCCTCTCCTCAATTTAGGGCATTGATTTTGTGCTGGCTGGTTAAATATATATGACCAGATGATTTACGCTCTCCTCAATTTAGTGCAATGACTCAGTGCTGGTTGGTTAAATGTAAAAAAACAGGAGATTTACACTCTCCTTCGTTTACAGGACTGACTCTGTGCTGGCTTGTTAAATATATATACCCACGAGTTTGATACTCTCCACAGTTTAGAACAATGACTCTGTGCTGGCTGGTTAAATAAATACATAACCAGGAGATTTACACTCTCTTCAGTTTAGGGCACTGAGTCTGTGCCGGCTGGTTAAATGTATATAACCAGGAGATTTACACTCTCCTCAGTTTAGGGCACAGACTCTGCGCTGGCTGTTTAAATATATATAACCAGGAGATTTACACTCTCCTCAGTTTAGGGCAATGACTCTGTGCTGGCTGGTTAAATATATATAACCAGGAGATTTACACTCTACTCAGTTTAGGGCACTCACTCTGCGCTGTCTGATGAAATATATATAACCAGAAGACTAACACTCTCCTCAGTTTAGGTCACTGAATCTGTGCTGGCTGGTTAAATATATATAACCATGAGATTTAAACTCTCAGTTTAGGGCACTGACTCTGTGCTGGCTGGTTGAATATGTCTAGCCGGGAGGCTTACACTAACCTCAGTTTAGGGCACTGACTCTAAGCTGGCTCGTCAAGTATGTATAACCCGGAGATTTACCCTCTCCTAAGTTGAGGGCACTGACTCTGTGCTGGCTGTTAAAATATATATAACCAGGAGATTTACACTCTCCTTCGTTTACAGGACTGACTCTGTGCTGGCTTGTTAAATATATATATCCACGAGTTTTACACTCTCCATAGTTTAGAGCAATGACTCTGTGCTGGCTGGTTAAATAAATACATAACCAGAAGATTTACACTCTCTTCAGTTTAGGGCACTGAGTCTGCGCTGGCTGTTTAAATATATATAACCAGGAGATTTACACTCTCCTCAGTTTAAGGCAATGACTCTGTGCTGGCTGTTTAAGTATATATAACCAGGAGATTTATACTCTCCTCAGTTTATGGCACTCAATCTGTGCTGGCTGGTTAAAATTATATAACCCGGAGATTTACACTCTCCTCAGTTTAGCACACTGTGTCTGTGCTGGCTGGTCAAATATATATAACTAGGAGATTTACACTCTCCGCAGTTTAGGGCACTGAGTCTGTGCTGGCTGGTTGAATATATATATAAAACCAGGAGATTTACCCTCACCACAGTTGAAGGCATTGAATCTGTGCTGGCTGGTTAAACATATATAACCAGGAGATTTACACTCTCCTCAGTTTAGGGCAATGACTCCATGCTGTCTGGTTAAATATATATAACCAGGAGATACACCCTCTACTCAGGAAAGGGCACTGACTCTGCACTGTCTGGTTAAATATATATAACCAGGAGATTTACGCGCTCCTCAGTTTAGAGCAATGACTCTGTGCTGGCTTTTTAAATTTTTATAACCAGGAGATTTACACTCTCGTCAGTTTAGAGCAATGACTCTGTGCTGGCTGATTAAATAAGTACATAACAAGGAGATTTGCGCTCCCTTCAGTTTAGGGCACTGACTCTGCCCTGTCTGGTTAAATATATATAACCAGGAGATTTACACTCTCCTCAATAGAGGGCACTGAATCTGTGCTGGTTGGTTAAATATATATAACCAGAAGGTTTACACTCTCCTCACTTTCGGCCACTCACTCTGTGCTGGCTGGTTGAATATATCTAGACAGGAGACTTACACTATCGTCAGTTTAGTTCACTGCCGCTAAGCTGGCTGGTTAAATATATGTATATAAAACCAGGAGATTTATACTCTCCTAAGTTTAGGACAATGACTCTGTGCTGTCTGTTAAAATATATATAACCAGGAGATTTATACTCTCCTCAGTTTCGTGCACTGACTCTCTGCTGGCTGCTTAAATGTAAATATAACCAGGAGATTTACACTCTACTCAGTTTAGGGCACTGACTCTGTGTTGTCTGGTTAAATATATATAACCAGGAGATTTACACTCTACTCAGTTTAGGGCACTGACTCTGTGTTGTCTGGTTAAATATATATAACCAGGAGATTTACACTCTCCTCAGTTTAGATCAATGCCTCTGTGCTGGCTGGTTAAATATAGATATAACCAGGAGATTTCCCCTCTCCTCAGTTTAGGGCAATGACTCTGTGCTGGCTGGTCAAATATATATAACCTGGAGATTTGCAATCTCCTCAGTTTAGGGCACTGAGTTTGTGCTGGCTCATAAAATACATGTAACCAGTTGATTTACACTCTCCTCAGTTTAGGGCAATAATTCCGTGCTGTCTGGTTAAATATATATAAAGAGAAGATTTACAGTCTCCTCAGTTTAGGGCACTGAGTCTGCGCTGGTTGGTTAAATATCTATAACCAGGAGATTTACACTCTCCGCAGTTTAGGGCAATGACTCTATGCTGGCTGGTTAAATATATATATAACCAGAAGATTTACATTCTCCTCAGTTTAGGGCACTGACTCTGTGCGGGCGGGTAAATTATATATACCAAGGAGATTTACACTCTCTTCAGTTTAGGGCACTTACACTGTGCTGGCTGGTTAAATAAACACATAACCAGGAGATTTACCTTCTCTTTACTTTCGGGCACTGAATCTGTGCTGGCTGGTTAAATGTATATAACCAGAAGATTTACACTCTCCTAAGTTTCAGGCACTGACTCTGCGCTGGCTGTTTATATATATATATAAAACCAGTATATTTATACTCTCCTCAGTTTAGGGCACTGAGTCTGCGCCTGCTGGTTAAATATATATAACCAGGAGATTTACACTCTCCTAAGTTCAGGGCACTGACTCTGCGTTGGCTTCTTAAATATATATAACTAGGAGATTTACACTCTCGCATTTTAGGGCACTGAGTCTGTGCTGGCTGGTTGAATATATATATAACCAACCACAGTTGAAGGCATTGAATCTGTGCTGGCTGGTTAAACATATATAACCAGGAGATTTACGCTCTCCTCAGTTTAGAGCAATGACTCTGTGCTGGCTGGTTAAATATATGTATATAACCAGGAGATTTCCCCTCTCCTCAGTTTAGGGCACTGAGTCTGTGCTGGCTAGTTAAATATATATAACCACAAGTTTTACACTCTCCTCAGTTTAGGGCACTGACTCTGTGCTGGCTGGTTAAATATATGTAACCAGGAGATTTACCCTCTCCTCAGTTTAGGGCACGGTGTCTGTGCTGGCTCGTTAAACATATATAACCAGAAGAGTTACACTGTAGTCAGTTTAGTGCACTGTCCCTGTGTTGACTGGTTAAATATATATAACCAGGAGATTTGCACTCGCTTCAGTTTAGGGCACTGACTCTGTGCTGGCTGGTTAAATATATGTATAACCAGGAGATTTACACTCTACTCAGTTTAGGGCACTGACTCTGTGTTGTCTGGTTAAATATATATAACCACTAGTTTTACACTCTCCTCAGTTTACGGCACTGACTCTGTGCTGGCTGGTTAAATATATATATATTTCCCGGAGATTTACCCTCTCCACAGTTTAGGGCACTGACTCTGTGCTGGCTGTTCAAATATATATAAGCAGGAGCTTTACACTCTCCTCAGTTTAGGGCACTGACTCCGTGCTGGATTGTTAAATATATATAACCATGAGATTTTCCCTCTCCTCAGTTTAGGGCACTGACTCTGTGCTGGCTGGTGAAAAATATATAACCAGAAGATTAACACTTTCCTCAGTTTAGGGCAATGACTCTGTACTGGCTGGTTAAATATATATAGCCAGGAGTATTACGCTCTCCTCAGTTTAGGGCAAAGACTCTGTGCTGGATTTTTAAATATATATAACCAGGAGATTTACCCTCTCCTCAGTTTAGGGCACTGACTTTGTGCGGGTTGGTTAAATATATATAACCAGGAGATTTACACTCTCCTCAGATTAGGGCACTGACTCTGTGCTGGCTGGATAAATATATATAACCAGGAGATTTACAATCTCCTCACTTTAGTGCAATGACTCTTTGCTGGCTGGTTAAATATATATGTAACCAGGCAATTTAAACTCTCCTCAGTTTAGGGCACTGACTCTGTGCTGGCCTGTTAAATATATATAACCAGGAGACTTACCCTCTCCTCAGTTGAGGGCACAGAGTCTGTTCTGGCTGGTTGAACATAAATAACTAGAAGATTTCCACTCTCCTCAGTTTAGGGCACTGAGTCTGTGCTGGCTGGTTAAATATATATAACCAGGAGATTTACACTCTCCTCAGTTTAGGGCACTGACTCTGTGCTCGCAGGTTGAATATATTTAGCCAGGAGACTTACTCTACCCTCAGTTTAGGGCACTTACGCTGTGCTGGCGGTTTAAGTATATATAAAACCAGGATATTTGCAATCTCCTCAGTTTAGGGCACTCACTCTGTGCTGGCTGTTAAAATATATATAACCAGGAGATTTACATTCTCCTCAGTTGAGGGCACTGACTCTGTGCTGGCTAGTTAAATATATAAAACCACGAGTTTTACACTCTCCTCAGTTTAGGGCACTGACTCTGTGCTGGCTGTTTAAATGTATATAACCAGGACATTTACACTCTCCTCAGTGTCAGGCAAAGATTTTGTGTTGTCTGTTTAAATATTTATCACCAGGAGATTTACACTCTCCTCAGTTTAGGGCACTGACTCTGTGCTGGCTGTTTAAATGTATATAACCAGGACATTTACACTCTCCTAAGTGTCAGGCAAAGATTTTGTGTTGTCTGTTTAAATATTTATCACCAGGAGATTTACACTCTCCTCAGTTTGGGGCACTGACTCTGTGCTGGCTGGTTAAATATATATAACCGGGAGATTTACACTCTCCTCTGTTTAGGGCACTGAGTCTTGCTGGCTGTTTAAATATATATTACCAGGGGATTTACACTCTACTCAGTTTAGGGCAATGACTCTGTGCTGGCTGGTTAAATATATATCACCAGGAGATTTACCCTCTCCTCACTTTAGGGCGCTGAATCTGCGCTGGCTATTCAAATATATATCACCAGGAGATTTACCCTCTCCTCAATTTAGGGCACTGAATCTGCGCTGGCTATTTAAAAATATATCACCAGGAGATTTACGCTCTCTCAGTTTAGGGCAATGACTCAGTGCCGGCTTGTTAAATATATAAATATAACGAGGAGATTTCCACTCTCCTCAGTTTCGGGCAATGACTCTGTGCTGGCTGGTTAAATATACATAACCAGGAGATTTCTCCTCTCCTCAGTAGAGGGCACTGTGTCTGTGCTGGCTGGTAAAATATATAAAACAACGAGATTTCAACTCTCCACTGTGTAGTGCAATGACTCTGTGCTGGCTGGTGAAATATATATAACCAGGAGATTTCCCCTCTCCTCACTTTAGGGCACTGACTCTGTGCTGGCTCGTTAAATATATATATAAACAGGAGATTTACACTCTCCCCAGTTCAGGGCACTGACTCTGTGTTGTCTGGTTAAATATATATAACCAGGATATTTCCCGTCTCCTCAGTTTAGGGCACTGTATCTGTTCTGGCCGGTTAAATATATATAACCAGGAGATTTACACTCTCCTCAGTTTCGGGCACTGACTCTGTGCTGGCTCGTTAAATATATATATCAACAGGAGATTTACACTCTCCCCAGTTCTGGGCACTGACTCTGTGTTGTCTGGTTAAATATATATAACCAGGAGATTTACACTCTCCTCAGTTTCGGGCACTGAGTCGGTGCTGGCTCGTTAAATATATATAACCAGGAGATTTACCCTCTCCTCAGTTTAGGGCACTGACTCTGTGCTGGCTGGTGAAATATATATAACCAGAAGATTAAAACTTTCCTCAGTTTAGGGCACTGACTCTGTGCTGGCTGGATAAATATATATAACCAGGAGATTTACACTCTCCTCACTTGCGTGCAATGACTCTGTGCTGGCTAGTTAAATATATATAACTCGGAGATTTAAACTCTCCTCTGTTTAGGGCACTGAATGTGTGCTGGCCGGTTAAATATATATAACCAGGAGACTGACCCTCTCCTCAGTTGAGGGCACAGAGTCTATGCTGGCTGGTTGAACTTACATTACCAGGAGATTTACGATCTCCTCAGTTTAGGGCACTGACTCTGTGCTGGCTGGTTGAATATATTTAGCCAGGAAACTTAGTCTATCCTCAGTTTAGGGCACTTACGCTGTGCTGCTGTTTAAATATATATAAAGCCAGGAGATTTGCAATCTCCTCAGTTTAGGGCACTGACTCTGTGCTGGCTGTTAAAATATATATAACCAGTGGATTTACACTCTCCTCAGTTTAGGGCACTGACTCTGTGCTGGCTGTTGAATATATATAACCAGGAGATTTACACTCTGCTCAGATTAGGGCACTGACATTGTGCTGGCTGGTTACATACATATAACCAAGTGATTTACCCTCTCATCAGTGTAGGGCACTGTCTCTGTGCTGGCTGTTTAAATATATATAACCATGATATTTACACTCTCTTCATTTTCAGGCACTGAGTCTGTGCTGGCTGGTTAAATATATATATCCAGGAGATTTACACTCTCCTCAGTTTAGGGCAATGTCAATGTGCTGGCTGTTTAAACATTTATATAACCAGGGGATTTACAGTCTCTTCAGTTAAGGGCACTGAGTCTGTGCTGGCTGGAAAAATATATAACCAGGAGATTTATACTCTCCTCAGATTAGGGCACTGACTCTGTGCTGGCTGGTTGAAAATATATATAACCAGGAGATTTGCCCACTCCTCAGTTTAGGGCACTGAGTCAGTAATGGCGGGTTAATTGTCTATCACCAGGAGATTTACACTCTCAGCAGTTTTGGGCGCTGATTCTGGGTTGTCTGGTTAAATATATATAACCAGGAGATTTTCACTCTCTTCAGTTTAGGGCAATGACTCTGTGCTGGCTCGTTAAATATATGTAACCAGCGGATTTTCCCTCTCCTCAGTTTAGGGCACTGAATCAGTGCTGTCCGGTAAAACATATATAACCAGGAGACTTACCCTCTCCTCAGTTGAGGGTACTGACTCTGTGTGGGCTGGTTGAATCAATATAACCGGAAGATTTACACTCTCCTTAGTTTAGGTCACTGACTCTGTGTTGTCTGGTTAAATATATATAACCAGAAAATTTATGCTCTCCTCAGTTTTTGGCACTGACTCTGCGCTGGCTAGTTAAAATATATATAAAACCAGGATATTTACAATCTCCTCAGTTAAGGGCAATGACTATGTGCAGACTCATTAAATATATATATATAATACCATAGATTTACCATCTCCTCACTTTAGGTCACAGAGTCTGTGTCTGCTGGTTAAATATACGAAACCAGGAGATTTACATTCTCTTCAGTTTAGGGCACTGACTCTGTGCTGGCTGGTTAAATATATATAACCAGGAGATTTACACTCTCCTCAGTTTAGGGCACTGAGTCTGTGCTGGCTGGTTAAATATATATAACCAGGAGATTTACACTCTCCTCAGTTTAGGGCAATGACTCTGTGCTGGCTGGTTAAATATATATAACCAGGAGATTTACACTCTCCTCAGTTTAGGGCACTGAGTCTGTGTCTGCTGGTTAAATATACGAAACCAGGAGATTTACATTCTCTTCAGTTTAGGGCACTGAGTCTGTGCTGGCTGGTTAAATATATATAACCAGGAGATTTTCACTCTCGTCAGTTTTGGTCACTGGCACTGTGATGTCTGGTTAAATATATATAACCAGGAGATTTACGCACTCCTCAGGTTAGTGCAAGGACTGTGTACTAGCTGTTTAAATATATATAACCAGATTTACCCTCTCCTCCTTTTTGGGCACTAACTCAGCGCTGGATATTTAAATATATATCACCAGGGGTTTTCCCCTCTCCTCAGTTTAGGGCATAGACTCTGTGCTGGCTGGTTGAATATATATAACTAGGAGATTTATACTCTCCTCAGTTTAGGTCACTGACTCTGTGCTGGCTGGAAAACTAAATATAACCAGGAGATTTACACTCTCCTCAGTTTAGGGCACTGAGTCTGTGCTGGCTGGTTAAATATTTTTAACCAGGAGATTTGCACTCTCCTCAGTTTTGGGCACTGACTCTATGCTGGCTGGTCGAATATATATCACCAGAAGATTTACACTCTCCTCAGTTTAGGGCAATGAATCTGTGCTGGCTGTTTAAATATTTTTAACCAGGAGATGTCCCCTCTCCTCAGTTTAGAGCACTGAGTCTGTGCTGGCTGGTTAAATATGTACAAAACCAGGAGATTTACCCTCTCCTCAGTCGAGGGCACTGACTCTGTGCTGGCTGGTTAAAAATATATAACCAGGAGATTTACCCTCTCCTCAGTTTAAGGCATTGACTCTGTGCTGGCTGGTTAAATATATATAACCAGGAGATTTACCCTCTCCTTAGTTTAAGGCATTGACTCTGTGCTGGCTAGTTAAATATATATATATATATAAAACCAGGAGATTTACTCTCTTCTCAGTAGAGGACACTGACTCTGCTGGCTGGTTTAATATTCATAGCCAGGAGATTTTCACACTCCTCAGTTTAGGGCATAGACTCTGTGCTGGCTGGTTAAATATATATAACCAGGAGATTTACTCTCTCCTCAGTTTTGGTCACTGACTCTGTGCTGGCTGGTTAAATATATTTCACGAGGAGATTTACACACTCCTCAGTTTGGGGCACTGAGTGTGTGATGACTGTATAACTATGGATAACCAGGAGTTTACACTCTCCACAGTTTAGGGCAATGACTCTGTGCTGGCTAGTTAAATATATATAACCAGGAGATTTTCACTCTCCTCAGTTATGGTCACTGGCGCCGTGTTGGCTGGTTAAATATATATAACCAGGAGATTTACCCTCTCCTCAGTTTTGGGCACTGATTCTGTGCTGGCTGTTTAAATATCTATAACCATGAGATTTATTCTCTCCTCAGTTTAGGCCACTGACTCTGTGCTGGCTGGTTAAACATATATAACCAGCAGATTTACCCTCTCCTCAGTTTTGGGCACTGATTCTGTGCTGGCTGTTTAAATATCTATAACCAGGAGATTTACCCTCTCCTTAGTTTAGTCCACTGACTGTGTGCTGGCTGGTTAAATATATATAAGAAGGAGATTTACACTCTCCTCAGTTTAGGGCATTGACCTTCTGCTGGCTGCAAAAATATATATAAGAAGGAGATTTGCACTCTCCTCAGTTTGGGGAAGTGCTGGCTGGTTAAATATATATAACAAGGAGATTTCCCCTCTCCTCAGTTTAAGGCAATGACTCTGTGCTGGCTATTAAAATTTATCCAACAAGGAGATTTATGCTTTCCTCAGTTTAGAGCACTGACTCCGTGCTGTCTGGTGAAATATATATAACCAGGAGATTTCCCCTCTCCTCAGTTGAGGGCACTGACTCAGTGCTTGCTGGTTGAATATATATAGCCAGGAGATTTCCCCTCTCCTCAGTTTCGGGCACTGAGCCTGTGCTGACTGGTTAAATATGTACATAACCAGGAGAGTGACCCTCCCCTCAGTTGAGGGCACTGACTCTGTGCTGGCTGCTTAAATATATATAAGAAGGAGATTTACACTCTCCTCAGTTCAGGGACTTATTCTGTGCTGGCTGTTTAAATATATATAACCAGGAGATTTACCCTCTCCTCAGTTTAGGCCACTGACTCTGTGCTGGCTGGTTAAATATGTACATAACCAGGAGAGTGACCCTCCCCTCAGTTGAGGGCACTGACTCTGTGCTGGCTGCTTAAATATATATAAGAAGGAGATTTACACTCTCCTCAGTTTAGGGCAGTGACTCCGTGCTGGCTGGTTAAAAATATATAACCAGGAGATTTCCACTCTTCTCAGTTTAGGGCACTGACTGCTGGCTGTTTGAACATATATAACGAGGAGATTTACACTCTCCTCAGTATAGGGCACTGAGTCGGTGCTGGCTTGTTGAATATATATATATATAGCCAGAAGATTTACAGACTTCTCAGTTTAGGGCACTGAGTCTGAGCTGTCTGTTTAAATATATTTAACCAGGAGATTTACACTCTCCTCAGTTTAGGGCACAGACTCCGTGCTGGCTGGTTGAATATATATAACCAGAAGATTTACACTCTCCTCAGTTTCGGGCACTGACTCTGTTTTGTCTGGTTAAATATATATATAACCAGGAGATTTACACTCTCCTCAGCTTAATGCAATGATACTGTGTTGGCTGGTAAAATATACATAACCAGGAGATTTCCCCTCTCCTCGATTTAGGGCACTTACTCTGTGCTGACTGGCTAAATATATATAACCAGGAGATTTACAGATTCCTCAGTTTCGGGTACTGACTCCGTGCTGCCTGGGTAAATATATATAACCAGGAGATTTACGCTCTCGTCGGATTGGGGTAGTGACTCCGTGCTGTCTGGTTAAAAATATATAACCAGGAGATTTCCCCTCTCCTCAGTTTAGGGGGCGGAATCTGCGCTCGCTGGTTAAATATATATAACCAGGAGATTTCCCCTCTCCTCAGTTCAGGGCACTCACTCTGTTAAAATGTATATAACCAGGAGATTTCCCCTCTCCTCAGTTGAGGGCACCTACTCTGTTCTGACTGGCTAAATATATATAACCAGGAGATTTACACTCTCCTCAGTTTAGGGCACTTACGCTGTGCTGGCTGGGGAAATATATATAACCAGGAGATTTCCCCTCTCCTCAATTTAGGGCACTGACCCTGTGCTGGCTGGTTAAATATATATAAACAGGATATTTACACTCCCCTCAGTTTAGGGCAGTCACTTTGTGCTGGCTGCTAAAATATATATAAGAAGGAGATTTACACTCACCTCAGTTTGGGGAAGTGACTCCGTGCTGGCTGGTTAAAAATATATCACCAGAAGATTTACCCTCTCCTCAGTTTAGGGCACTGACTCTGTGCTGGCTGTTAAAATATATATAACCAGGAGATTTCCCCTCTCCTCAGTTTTGGGCAATGACACTGTGCTGGTTGTATAAATATATATAACCAGGAGAATTACACTCTCCTCAGTTTAAGGCAATGACTCTGCGCTGGCTTTTGAAATTTATCCAACAAGGAGATTTATGCTTTCCTCAGTTTAGAGCACTGACTCTGTGCTGGCTGGTTAAATATACATAACCAGGAGATTTACATTCTCCTCAGTTTAGGGCAATGACGTTGAGCTGGCTGGTTAAATATATATAACCAGGACATTTGCACACTCCTCAGTTTCGGGCAATGACTCTGTGCTGGCTTTTGCAATTTATACAATCAGGAGATTTACGCTTTCCTCAGTTTAGAGCACTGACTCTGTGCTGTCTGGTGACGTATATATAACCAGGTGATTTACACTCTTCTCAGTTTCGGGCACTGAGTCTGTGTTATCTGGTTAAATATATAAAACCAGAATATTTATTCTCCTCAGTTTCGGGCAATGACTCTGTGTTACCTGGTTAAATATATGTAACCAGAAGATTTACAATCTCCTCAGTTTAGGGCAATGACTCTGTGCTGGCTGGTTAAATATATATAACCAGGAGATTTACACTCTCCTCAGTTTAGTGCACACTGACACTGTGTTATCTAGTTAAATATATATAACCAGAAGATTTACACTCTCCTCAGTTTAGGGCAATGACTTTGTGGTGGCTGGTTCAATATATATAACAAGTGGATTTACCCTCTCCTCAGATTCGGGCACAGAATTTGTGCTGGCTGGTGAAACATATATAACCACGAGATTTACCCTCTCCTCAGTTATGGGCACTGATTCTGTGCTGGCTGTTTAAATATCTATAACCAGGAGATTTATTCTCTCCTCAGTTTAGGGTACTGACTCTGCGCTGGCTGGTTAAATAGATATAACCAGGAGAATTACACTCTCCTCAGTTTAGGGCACTGACTCTGTGCTGGACTTTTAAATATATATACCCAGGAGATTTTCACTCTCCACAGTTTAGGTGAAGGAAATCTGTGCTGTCTTGTGAAATATATATAAAACCAGGAGATCTACACTCTAGTCAGTTTAGGGCACTGACTCTGTGCTGGCTGTTTAAATATATATAACCAGGAGATATCCCCTCTCCTCAGTTTAGGGCACTTACTCTGTGCTGACGAGATGAATACAAATAACCAGGAGATTTACACATTCCTCAGTTTCGGGCACTGACTCCGTACAGGCTGGTTAAATATATATAACAAGGAGATTTCATTGTTCCTCAGTTTCGGGCAATGGCACTGTGCTGCTTGTGTAAATATATATAACCAGGAGATCTACACTCTCCTCAGTTTTGGGCAATGACTCTGTGCTGGCTATTGAAATTTATACAACCAGGAGATTTACGCTCTCCTCATTTTAGAGCACTGACTGTGCTGTCTGGTGAAATATATATAACCAGGAGATTTCCCCTCTCCTCAGTTGAGGGCACTGACTCAGTGCTGGCTGGTTAAATATATATAACCAGGAGATTTATACTCTCCTCAGTTGAGGGCACTGACTCAGTGCTGGCTGGTTGAATATATATAACCAGGAGATTTCCCCTCTCCTCAGTTGAGGGCACTGACTCCGTGCTGGTTGGTTGAATATATATAACCAGAAGATTTACACTCTCCTCAGTTCAGGGAACTGACACTGCTGGCTGGTTGAATATGTGTAACAAGGAGATTTACACTCACCTCAGTTATGGGCACTGACTCCGTGCAGGCTGGTTAAATATATATAACAAGGAGATTTTCCCTCTCCTCAGTTTAGGGCACAGGATATGTGCAGGCTCGTTAAATATATATAGCCAGGAGATTTCCACTCTTCTCAGTTTAGGGCACTGAGTCTGAGCTGGCTGGTTAAATATATAAAAAAAGGAGATTTACGCTCTCCTCAGTTTAGGGCAGTGACTCCGTGCTGGCTGGTTAAATATATATAACCAGGAGAGTTACACTGTCCTCAGTTGAGGGCACTGACTCAGTGCTGGCTGGTTAAATATATATAACCAGGAGATTTATACTCTCCTCAGTTGAGGGCACTGACTCTGTGCTGGCTGGTTGAATATATATAACTAGGAGATTTACACTCTCCTCAGTATAGGGCACTGAGTCTGTGCTGGCTTGTTGAATATATATAGCCAGAAGATTTACAGTCTTCTCAGTTTAGGGCACTGAGTCTGAGCTGTCTGTTTAAATATATTTAACCAGGAGATTTACACTCTCCTCAGTTTAGGGCACAGACTCCGTGCTGGCTGGTTGAATATATATAACCAGAAGATTTACACTCTCCTCAGTTTAGGGCACTAATTCTGTGCCGGCTGGTTAAATATATATAACCAGGAGATTTATATTCTCCTCAGTTTAGGGGGCGGAATCTGCGCTCGCTGGTTAAATATATATATAACCACGCGTTTTACACTCACCTCAGTTTAGGGCACTGACTCTGTTTTGTCTGGTTAAGTATTTATAACTGGGAGATTTGCACTCTCCTCAGATTAGGGCACTGACTCTGTGCTGGCTGTTTAAAAAAATACAACCAGGAGATTTACATTCTCCACAGTTTAGGGCAATGACTCTGCGCTTGCTGGTTAAATATATATTTGACCAGGAGATTTACCATCTGCACAGATTAGGGCACTCAGTCTGTGCTGGCTGGTTAAATAGATATAACCATGAGATTTACACTCTCCTCAGTTTAGGGCAGTGACTCCGTGCTGGCTGGTTCAATATATATAACCAGGAGAGTTACACTGTCCTCAGTTGAGGGCACTGACTCTGTGCTGGCTGCTTAAATATGTATAAGAAGGAGATTTACGCTCTCCTCAGTTTAGGGCAGTGACTCCGTGCTGGCTGGTTGAAAATATATAACCAGGAGATTTACACTCTCCTCAGATTAGGGCACTGACTGCTGGCTGGTTGAATATATATAACTAGGAGATTTAAACTCTCCTCAGTGTAGGTCACTGAGTCTGTGCTGGCTTGTTTAATATATATATAGCCAGAAGATTTACAGTCTTCTCAGTTTAGGGCACTAAGTCTGTGCTGGCTGGATAAATGTATATAACCAGGAGATTTACCCTCTCCTCAGTTTAGGGCACTGACTCAAAGCTGGCTAGTTAAATACATATAACCCGGAGATTTACATTCTCCTCAGTTTCGGGCACTGACTCCGTGCTGGTTGGTTAAATATACATAACCTGGAGATTTACACAGTTCTCAGTATAGGTTACTGACTCTGTGCTGGCTGGTTAATTACATATAACCAGGAGATTAACACTCTCCACAGTTTAGGGCAATGACTCTGTGCTGGCTGGTTCAATATATATAAGCAGGGGATTTTCCCTCTCCTCAGTTTAGATCACTGATTCTGTACTGGGTGGTTAAATATATATAACCAGGAGATTTACACGCTCCTCAGTATAGGGCACTGACTCTGCTGTCTGGTTGAATATATATCGCCAGGAGATTTACACTCTCCTCAGTTGAGGGCATTGACTCTGTGCTGGCTGGTTCAATATATATATAACCAGGAGATTTACCCTCGCCTCAGTTTAGGGCACTGAGTCTGTGCTGGCTGGCTAAATATATATAACCAGGAAATTTACACTCTACACAGTTTAGGGCACTGAATCTGTGTTATCTGGTTAAATATATAAAACCAGGAGATTTACACACTCCTCAGTTTTGGGCACTGACTCTTCTGGCTGGTTGAATATATATAACCAGGAGATTTCCACTCTCCTCCGTTTAGGCCATTGGCTCTGTGCTGGCTGGTTAAATATATATATAACCGGGAGATTTACACTCTCCTCAGTTTAGGGCACTGACTTTGTGCTGGCTGTTTAAATTGATAACTGGGAGATTTACCCTTTCCTCAGTTTAGGGCACTGAATCTGTGTTATCTGGTTAAATATATATAACCAGGAGATTTACCCTCTCCTCAAATTAGGGCACTGACTCTGTGCTGGCTGTTTAAATATATATAAACAGGAGATTTACATTCTCCTCAGTTTCGGGCACTGAATCTGTGCTGGCTGGTTAAATATATATAACCAGGAAATTTACACTCTCCTCAGTTTAGGGCAATGACTCTGTGCTGGCTGTTTAAATATATGTAACCAGAAGATTTACGCTCTCCTCAATTTAGGGCAATGACTCTGTGCTGGCTAGTTAAATAAATACAACAAGGGGTTTTACCCTCTCCTCAGTTTTGGGCTCTGAGTCTGTGCTGGCTGGTTGAACATATCTAGCCAGGAGACTTATACTATCCTCAGTTTCGGTCACTGACTCTGCGCTGGCTCGTTAAATATATATAACCAGGAGATTTACTCTCACCTTAGTATCGGGCACTGATTCTGTGCTGGCTCGTTGAGTATATATAAACGAGGAGATTTACCCTGTCCTCAGTTTATGGCATTCAATCTGTGCTGGCTGGTTAAATATATATAACCAGGAGATTTACACTCTCCTCAGTTTAGATCACTGACTCTGTACTGGCTGGTTAAATATATATAACCAGGAGATTTACACTCTCCTCAGTTTAGGGCACTGACTCTGTGTTATCTGGTTAAATATATATAACCAGAAGATTTACACTCTCCTCAGTTTTGGGGAATGACTCTGTGCTGGCTGGATAATATATATTTAACCAGGAGATTTACCGTCTGCACAGTTTAGGGCCCTAAGTCTGTGCTGGCTGGTTAAATATACATAACCAGAAGATTTACACTCACCTCAGTTTAGGTTACTGAATCTGTGCTGGCTGGTTAAATATATATAACCAGGTGATTTTCACACTCCTCAGTTTAAGGCACTGACTCGGTGCTGGCTGGTTAAATATATATTTAACAAGGAGATTTAACGTCTGCCCTGTTAAGGGCACGAAGTTTGTGTTGGCTGATTAAATATATATAACCAGGAGATTTACACTCTCCTCAGTTTAGTGCACTAAGTCTGTGCTGGCTGGTTAAATACAAATAACCAGGAGATTTGCCCTCTCCTCAGTTTAGATCACTGACTCTGTACTGGCTGGTTAAATATATATAACCAGGAGATTTACACTCTCCTCAGTTTCGGGCACATGATCTGTGCTGGGTTTTTTAATTTATATAACCAGGATAATTGCACTCTCCTCAGTTGAGGGCACTGAGTCTGTGCTGGCTGGTTAAATATATATAACCAGGAGATTTACCCTCTCCTCAGTTTAGGGCACTGACTCTGTGCTGGCTGTTAAAATATATATAACCAGGAGATTTACACTCTCCTCAGTTTCGGGCAATGGATCTGTGCTGGCTGGTTGAAAATTTATAACCAGAAGATTTACATTCTCCTCGTTTAGGGCACAGATTCTGTGTTATCTGGTTAAATATATGTAACCTGAAGATTTACACTCTTCTCAGTTTAGGGCACATGATCTGTGCTGGCTGTTTAAATTTATATACCCAGGAGATTTACACTCTCCGCGGTTTAGGGCAATGACTCTGTGCTGGCTGGTTAAATATATATTCAACCAGCAGACTTACCGTCTGCACAGTTTAGGGCACTAAGTCTGTGCTGTCTGGTTGAATAAACATAACCAGAAGATTTACACTCTCCTCAATTTAGGTCACTGAAAATGTACTGGCTGGTTAAATGTATTTAACCAGGATATTTGAACTCTCCTCAGTTTAAGGCACTGACTCGGTGCTGGCTGGTTTAATATATATATAACCAGGAGATTTAAAGTCTGCTCTGTTAAGGGTACTAAGTCTGTGCTGGCTGGTTAAATATATATAACCAGGAGATTGACACTGTCCACAGTTTAGGGCAACGACTCTCTGTTGGCTGATTCAATATATATATCCAGGGGATTTACCCTCTCCTCAGTTTAGGGCAATGACTCTGTGCTGGCTGGTTAAATATATATAACAAGGGGATTTACCCTCTCCTCAGTTTTGGGCACTGAATGTGTGCTGGCTGGTTGAATATATTCAGCCAAGAGATTTACACTCTCCTCAGATTTGGGCACAGACTCCATGCTGGTTAGTTAAATATATATAACCAGGAGATTTACACTCTCCTCAGTTTTGGGCACTGAATGTGTGCTGGCTGTTTGAATATATTCAGCCAAGAGATTTACACTCTCCTCAGATTTGGGCACTGACTCCATGCTGGTTAGTTAAATATACATAACCAGGAGATTTTCGCTATCCTCAGTTTATGGCCCTGACTCTGTGCTGGCTGTTTAAATAGAAAACCAGGCGATTTACCCTCTACTCAGTTTAGGGCACATCAGCTGTGCTGGCTGTTTAAAGTTATATAACCAGGATATTTACACTCTCCTCAGTTTAGGGCAATGAATCTGTGCTGGCTGGTTAAATATATATTTAACCAGGAGATTTAACGTCTGCACAGTTCAGGGCACTAAGTCTGTGCTGGCTTGTTAAATATTTATAACCTGGAGATTTACCCTCTGCTCAGTTTAGGGCACTGACTCTGTGCTGGCTGGTTGAATATATAACAAGGGGATTTACCCTCTCCTCAGTTTCGGGCACTGAATGTGTGCAGGCTGGTTGAATAGATTCAGCTAAGAGATTTACACTCTCCTCAGTTTTAGGCACTGACTCCATGCTGGTTAGTTAAATATATATAACCAGGAGATTTACACTGTTCTCAGTATAGGGAACTGACTCTGCGCTGTCTGGTTAAATATATCTCACCAGGATATTTACACTCTCCTCAGTTTAGGGCAATGACACTGTGCTGCTGGTTCAATATATCTCACCAGGACACTTTCACTGTCCTCAGTTTAGGCCAATGATTCTAAGCTGACTGGTTAAATATACATAACCATGAGTTTTACACTGTCCTCAGTTTCGGGCACTGGTTGGTTAAGTATATATAACCAGGAGATTTACACTGTTCTCAGTATAGAATACTGACTCTGTGCTGGCTGGTTAATAATATATCACCAGGAGATTTACCCTCTACTCAGTTTAGGGCACTGACTTTGTGCTGGCTGTTTAAATATATATAACCAGGAGATTTATCCTCTCCTCAGTTTAGTGCACGGACTCTGTGCTGGCTGTTTAAATTGAAAACCAGGAAATTTACACTCTCCTCAGTTTATGGCAATGACTCTGTGCTGGCAGGTTAAATATATATATATAACCAGGAAATTTATACTTTCCTCAGTTTAGGGCGCTGACTCTGTGCTGGCTGGTTAAATATATATTTAACAAGAAGATTTACCCTCTGCTCACTTTAGGGCATTGACTCTCTGCTGGCTGGTTGAATATATATAGCCAGGGGATTTACCCTCTCCTCCGTTTAGGGCACTGAGTCTGTGCTGGCTGGTTAAATATATATAACCAGGAGATTTACACTCTAAGTTTAAGGCAACGACTCGGTGCTGGCTGGTTAAATTGATAACTGGGAGATTTACACTCTCCTCAGTTTAGGGCAATGATTCTGTGCTGCTGGTTCAATATATCTAGCCAGGACACTTTCACTGACCTCAGTTTAGGCCAATGACTCTAAGCTGGCTGGTTAAATATACATAACCAGGAGTTTTACACTGTCCTCAGTTTCGGGCACTGAATCCGTGCTGGTTGGTTAAATATATATAACCAGGAGATTTACACTGTTCTCAGCATAGAATACTGAATCTGTGCTGGCTTGTCAATTATATATAACCTGGAGATTTACCCTCTCCTCAGTTTAGGGCACTGAATCTGTGCTGGCTGTTTCAATACATATAACCAGGAGATTTACAATCTCCACAGTTTAGGGCAATGACTAAGTGCTGGCTGGTTCAATATATATAACTAGGGGATTTACCCTCTCCTCGGTTCAGGTTACTGAGTCTGTACGGTTGTTTAAATATATATAACCAGGAGATTTACACTCTCCTCAGTTTAGGGCACTGACTCTGTGCTGGCTGTAAAAACAGATATAACCAGGAGATTTACACTCTCCTCAGTTTAGGGCACTCAATCTGCACTGGCTGGTTAAATATATATTACCAGGAGATTTACACTCTCCTTAGTTTCGGGCACTGTCTCTGCGCTGGCCTGTTTAATATATATATAACCCGGAGATTTTCCCTCTCCTCAGTTTAGGGGACTGTCTCTGTGCTGGCTGTTTAAAAAGATATTTCCCGGAGATTTAGAATCTCCTCAGTTTAGGGCACTGACTCTGTGCTGGCTGGTTAAATATATATTTCCCGGAGGTTTAGAGTCTCCTCAGTTTCGGGCACTGATTGTATGGAGGCTGGTTAAACTTTTTAAAACGTGAATATTTAGAGTCTCCTCAGTTTGGGTCATTGACTCTGGGCTGGCTGGTTAAATAAACATATACAAACAGGTGATTTAGAGTCTCTACTTTAGGGCACTGACTGTGTGTTGGCTGGTTTAATATATATAACCAGGAGATTTAGAGTCTTCTCAGTTTAGGGCACTGACTTTCTGCTGGTGAGTTAAATAATTACATGTAACCAGGAGATTTAGAGTCTCCTCACTTCAGGGCACTGAATCTGTGATGTCTGGTTAAATATGTATAACCAGAATATTTATAGACTCCTCAGATTAGGGCACTGACATTGTGCTGGCTGGTTAAATAAATACATATAAACAGGAGATTTAATGTCTTCTCAGTTTAGGGCAATGACTCTGTGCTGCTGGTTCAATATATCTAGCCAGGACACTTTCACTGACCTCAGTTTAGGCCAATGACTCTAAGCTGGCTGGTTAAATATACATAACCAGGAGTTTTACACTGTCCTCAGTTTCGGGCACTGAATCCGTGCTGGTTGGTTAAATATATATAACCAGGAGATTTACACTGTTCTCAGCATAGAATACTGAATCTGTGCTGGCTTGTCAATTATATATAACCTGGAGATTTACCCTCTCCACAGTTTAGGGCACTGAATCTGTGCTGGCTGTTTCAATACATATAACCAGGAGATTTACAATATCCACAGTTTAGGGCAATGACTAAGTGCTGGCTGGTTCAATATATATAACTAGGGGATTTACCCTCTCCTCGGTTCAGGTTACTGAGTCTGTACGGTTGTTTAAATATATATAACCAGGAGATTTACACTCTCCTCAGTTTAGGGCACTGACTCTGTGCTGGCTGTAAAAACAGATATAACCAGGAGATTTACACTCTCCTCAGTTTAGGGCACTCAATCTGCACTGGCTGGTTAAATATATATTACCAGGAGATTTACACTCTCCTTAGTTTCGGGCACTGTCTCTGCGCTGGCCTGTTTAATATATATATAACCCGGAGATTTTCCCTCTCCTCAGTTTAGGGGACTGTCTCTGTGCTGGCTGGTTAAATATATATTTCCCGGAGATTTAGAGTCTCCTCAGTTTCGGGCACTGATTGTATGGAGGCTGGTTAAACTTTTTAAAACGTGAATATTTAGAGTCTCCTCAGTTTGGGTCATTGACTCTGGGCTGGCTGGTTAAATAAACATATACAAACAGGTGATTTAGAGTCTCTACTTTAGGGCACTGACTGTGTGTTGGCTGGTTTAATATATATAACCAGGAGATTTAGAGTCTTCTCAGTTTAGGGCACTGACTTTTTGCTGGTGAGTTAAATAATTACATGTAACCAGGAGATTTAGAGTCTCCTCACTTCAGGGCACTGAATCTGTGATGTCTGGTTAAATATGTATAACCAGAATATTTATAGACTCCTCAGATTAGGGCACTGACATTGTGCTGGCTGGTTAAATAAATACATATAATCAGGAGATTTAATGTCTTCTCAGTTTAGGGCACTGACGCTGTGCTGCTGGTTCAATATATCTAGCCAGGACACTTGCACTGACCTCAGTTTAGGCCAATGACTCTAAGCTGGCTGGTTAAATATACATAACCAGGAGTTTTACACTGTCTTCAGTTTCGGGCACTGAATCCGTGCTGGTTGGTTAAATATATATAACCAGGAGATTTACACTGTTCTCAGCATAGAATACTGAATCTGTGCTGGCTTGTCAATTATATATAACCTGGAGATTTACCCTCTCCTCAGTTTAGGGCACTGAATCTGTGCTGGCTGTTTCAATACATATAACCAGGAGATTTACAATCTCCACAGTTTAGGGCAATGACTAAGTGCTGGCTGGTTCAATACATATAACTAGGGGATTTACCCTCTCCTCGGTTCAGGTTACTGAGTCTGTACGGTTGTTTAAATATATATAACCAGGAGATTTACATTCTCCTCAGTTTAGGGCACTGACTCTGTGCTGGCTGTAAAAACAGATATAACCAGGAGATTTACACTCTCCTCAGTTTAGGGCACTCAATCTGCACTGGCTGGTTAAATATATATTACCAGGAGATTTACACTCTCCTCAGTTTTGTGCTCTGACACTGTGCTGGCTGGTTGAATATATATAAATACAAGATTTACACTCTCCTTTGTTTAGTGCACTGACTCTGTGTTGGCTGGTAAAATATATATAACCAGGAGATTTCCCCTCTCCTCAGTTTCGGGCACTGAGTCTGTGCTGGCTGGTTAAATATATATAACCAGGAGATTTACACTCACCTCAGTTTCGGGCACTGAATCTGTGCTGGCTCGTTGAATATGTATAACCTAGGAGATTTACCCTGTCCTCAATTTAGGGCACTGAATCTGTGCTGGCTGGTTAAATATATACAGCCAGGAGATTTACTCTCTCCTCAGGTTAGTGCAATGACGCTGTTCTGGCTGGTTGAATATATATAACCAGGAGATTTAAACTCTCCTCAGTTTCGGGCACTGAATATGTGCTGGCCGGTTAAACATATATAACCAGGTGACTTCCCCTCTCCTCAGTTTAGGGCACTGAAACTGTGCTGGCTATTTAAATACATAAAACCAGGAGATGTACACTCTCATCAGTTTAGGGCAATGACTCTGTGCTGGCTGTTTAAATATATATAACCAGGAGATTTACACTCTCCTCAGTTTTGGGCACTGAATCTGTGCTGGCTGGTTGAATATATATAAACAGAAGATTTACACTCTCCTCCGTTTAGTGCACTGACTCTGTGTTGGCTGGTAATATATATATAACCAGGAGATTTACACTCTCCTCCGTTTAGGGCACTGACTATTTGTTGGCCAGTTTCATTTATATAAAACCAGGAGATTTACACTCCCCTCAGTTTAGGCCACTGACTCTAAGCTGGCTGGTTATATATACATAACCAGGAGATTTACACTCTCCTCAGTTTAGTGCAATGACTCTGTGCTGACTGGTTAAATATATATAACCCGGTGATTTTCACTCTCCTCAGGTTAGGGCACTGACTCTGTGCTGGCTGTTTAAATAGATATAACCAGAAGATTGACACTCTCCTCAGTTCAGGGTACTGAGTCTGTGCTGGCTATTTAAATTTATATATCTAGGAGCTTTTCGCTGTCCTCAGTTTAGGGCAATGATTCTGTGCTGGCTGGTTAAATGTATATAACCGGGAGTTTTACACTCTCCTCAGTTAAGGGCACTGTCTCTGCGCTCGATGTTTAAATATATATAACCAGGAGATTTAAGCTCTCCTCAGTTTAGGTCACTGAATCTGTGCTGGCTGGTTAAATATATATAACCAGGATATTTGCACTCTTCCCAGTTTAATGCACTGACTCTGTGCTGGCTGCTTAAATATATATAACCAGGAGATTTAGCCTCTCCTCAGTTTAGGGCAATGACTCTGTGCTGGCTGTTTAAATAGAAATAGCCAGGAGATTTACACTCACCACCGTTTAGGGCAATGACTGTGCTGGCTGGTTCAATACATATAACCAGGAGATTTGCCTTTCCTCAGTTTAGGGCACTGACTCTGTGCTGATTGGTTCAATATTTATAACCAGGGGATTTACCCTCTCCTCAGTTTAGATCACTGAATCTGTACTGGCTGGTTAAATATATATAACCAGGAGATATACACTCTCCTCAGTGCAGAGCACTGACTCTGCTGGGTGGTTGAATATATATAGCCAGCAGATTTACACTCTCCTCAGTTTAGGGCATTGACTCTGTGCTGGCTGCTTAAATATATCTATACAACCAGGAGATTTACCCTCTCCTCAGTTTCGGGCACTGACTTTGTGCTGGCTGGTTAAATACATATAACCAGGAGATTTACCCTCTCCTCAGTTTAGGGCACAGACTCTGTGCTCGTTGTTTAAATTGATATCCGGGAGATTTCCCCTCTTCTAAGTTTAGGGGCAATGACTCAATGTTGGCTGGTTAAGTATACATAACCAGGAGATTTACACTCGACTCAATTTAGGGCACTGAGTCTGTGCTGGCTATTTAGATATCTATAAGCAGGAGTTTACACTCTCCTCAGTTTAAGGCAATGACTCTGTGGTGGCTGGTTAAATATATATACTTAAAACCAGGAGATTTACCCTCTCCTCAGTTTATGGCACTGACTTTGTGCTGGCAGTTTAAATATATATAACCAGAAGATTTATACGCTCCTCAGTTTAGGGCAATGACTCTGTGTTGGCTGGTTAAATATATGTAACCAGGAGATTTACACTCTCCTCAGTTTAGTGCAATGACTCTGTGCTGGCTGGTTAAATATATGTAACCAGGAGATTTACACTCTCCTTGGTTTAGGGCACTGACTCTGTGCCGGCTGTTAAAATATATATAACCACGGGTTTTACACTCTCCTCAGTTTTGTGCACTGACTCTGTGCTGGCTGGTAAAACGTATATATCCAGCAGATTTACACTCTCCTCAGCTTAGGGCACTCAATCTGCACTGGCTGGTTAAATATATATTACCAGGAGATTTACACTCTCCTTAGTTTCGGGCACTGTCTCTGCGCTGGCCTGTTTAATATATATATAACCCGGAGATTTTCCCTCTCCTCAGTTTAGGGGACTGTCTCTGTGCTGGCTGTTTAAAAAGATATTTCCCGGAGATTTAGAATCTCCTCAGTTTAGGGCACTGACTCTGTGCTGGCTGGTTAAATATATATTTCCCGGAGATTTAGAGTCTCCTCAGTTTCGGGCACTGATTGTATGGAGGCTGGTTAAACTTTTTAAAACGTGAATATTTAGAGTCTCCTCAGTTTGGGTCATTGACTCTGGGCTGGCTGGTTAAATAAACATATACAAACAGGTGATTTAGAGTCTCTACTTTAGGGCACTGACTGTGTGTTGGCTGGTTTAATATATATAACCAGGAGATTTAGAGTCTTCTCAGTTTAGGGCACTGACTTTCTGCTGGTGAGTTAAATAATTACATGTAACCAGGAGATTTAGAGTCTCCTCACTTCAGGGCACTGAATCTGTGATGTCTGGTTAAATATGTATAACCAGAATATTTATAGACTCCTCAGATTAGGGCACTGACATTGTGTTGGCTGGTTAAATAAATACATATAATCAGGAGATTTAATGTCTTCTCAGTTTAGGGCACTGACGCTGTGCTGGCTTGTTAAATAAATTTTTATAACCAGGAGATTTAGAGTCTCCTCATTTTAAGGCACTGATTCTATGCTGGTTGATTAAATAAATATGTACAACCACGAGATTTAGATTCTGCCCATTGTAGGGCACCGACTTTGTGCTGGTTGGTTAAATAAATATCTAAAACCAAGAGATTTAGATTCTCTTCATTTAAGGGCACTGACTCTGCGCTGTCCATATATATAACCAGGAGATTTAGAGTCTCCTCAGCTTAGGCCACTGACTGTGGACTGGCGGGTTACATACATTTATACAACTAGGAGATTTACAGTTTCCTCAGTTTCGGGCTCAGACTATGTGCTATATAGATATATAACCAGCAGATTTAGAATCTCCTCAGTTTAGGGCATTGACTCTGTGCTGATGTTTAAATATATACAACCAGGAGATTCAGAGTCTCCTCAGTTTAGGGCACTGACTCTGTGCTGATGTTTAACTATATACAACCAGGAGATTCAGAGTCTCCTCAGTTTAGGGCACTGACTCTATATATTTATTTAACCAGGCAGCATAATCAGGAGATTTAGTGTCTCCTCAGGTTAGGGCACTGACTGTGTTGCCTGGTTAAATATACACAACCAGGAGATTTAGAGTCTCCTCATTTTGGGGCACTGAATCTGTGCTGGCTGACTAAATAAATATACATCACCAGGAGATTTAGAACCTGCTCATTGTAGGGCACTGACACTGAGCTGGATAGTTAAGGAAAAACATATAACCAGGATATTTAGAGTCTCCTTAGTTTCGGGCACTGACTGAAGCTGGCGGGTTAAATAAATATATAACCAGGAGATTTAGAGTCACCTCAGTTTAGGGCTCAGACTATGTGATGGATGAATAAATACATATATATAAAACCAGGAGAAAGTCAGTGCCCAAAACTGAGGAGACTCTAAATATCCTGGTTACATATAATTAACCAGACAGCACAGAATCAGTGCCCTAAACTGAGGAGACTCAAACTCTTGGTTATTTATGTGTATTTATCCATCCAGCACGTAGTCTGAGCCCTAAACTGAGGAGATTCGAAATCTCTTAGTTATAAATATATTTAATTAACCCACCAGCACAGAGACAGTGCCCTAAACTGAGGAGACTCTAAATTTCTGGTTATATATATTTAAACAGACAGCACAGAGACAGTGCCCTTTACAGAGACCACTCTAAATCTCCTGTTGTTTAGAAATTAGTCAGCCAGCATAAAGTCAATGCTGACTCTGTGTTGGTTGGTTAAATAAATATATGTAACCAGGACATTTAGAGTCTCCTCAGTTTGGGGCACTGATTCTGGACTGGCTGGGTAAATCAATATATAACCAGGAGATATAGAGTCTGCTCATTTTAGGATCCAGACAATGTGCTGGCTGTGCCCATAACTGTGCAGACTCTAATTCTCCTGGTTAAAGATATTAAACCAGCCAGCACAGAGAGAGTGCCCTAAACTGAGGAGACTCTAAATCTCCTGATTATATATATATTTATGTAAACAGCCAGCACAATGTCAGTGCCCTAACGTGTGGAGAATTTAAATCTCCTGGATATGGATGTTTATTTAACCATCCTGCACAGAGTCTCTGCCTTGACTGAGGAGAATCTGAATCTCGTGGTTATATATATTTTAACAGACAGCACAGAGTCAGTGCCCTCACCTGAGGAGACTCTAAATCTCCAGGTTATACATATTTGTTTAACCAGCTTACACAGAGTCAGTGCCCAAACTGAGGAGAATTTAAATCTCCTGGTAATTTATATGTATTTATAAATTCAGCACATAGTCTGAGCCCTAAACTGAGGCAACTCTAAATTTCCTGGTTATATCTATTTATTTAATCCGCCAGCCCACAATCAGTGCCCCAAAATGAGGAGAATCTAAATCTCCTGGTTATATACATTTAAACAGATAGCGCAGAGTCAGTGCATTAACTGAGGAGATTCGAATCTCCTCGTTATATATGTTTATTTAATCGTAGAGTTGAGAGTCAGTGCCCAAAACTGGGGAAACCCTAAATATCCTGGTTATTTTTATTTAAACAGCAGGCACAGAGCCATTACACTAAATTGACAGACACTAAATCTCCTGGTTATATCTATTTGTTTAAGCAGCCAGCCCAGAGTCAGTATCCCAAACTGAGGAGACTCTAACCCTCCTGGCAAAATACATTTACCCAGCTAGCACAGAGTCAGTGCCCTAAATTGAACAGAATTTAAATCTCCTGGTTACATGCATATATTTAAGCAGCCAGCACAGAGTCAGTGACCTAAAGTGAGGATTCTCTACATCTCCTGATTATGTATATTGACCCAGCCAGCCCAGAGTCAGTGCTCCAAACTGAGGAGACTCTAAATATCCTGGATGAATGTATTTAAACAGACAGCAAAGAGGCAGTGCCCTAAACTGAGGAGACTCGAAATCTCCTAGCTATATATATGTATTAATCCATCCAGCACATACTCTGAGCCCGAGAATTAACAGACTCTAACTCCCCTAGTTATGTATATTTATTTAATCAGCCAGCATAGAATCAGTGTCCAAAAGTGAGCAGACATTAAATCTCCTGGTTTTATATATTTATTTAACCAGCTAACACAGAGTCAGTGCCTTAAACTGAGGAGACTCTAAATCTCCTGGTTATATATATTTATTTAATCAGACAGCCCAGAATCAGTGCCCTAACTGAGGAGAGTGTAAATCTTCTGGTTATATATATTTAAACAGACAGTACAGACGCAGTTCCCCAAACTGAGGAGATTCTAAATATCCTGGTTATATATAATTAACCAGCCAACACACAGTCAGTGCCCTAATCTGAGGAGACTCTAAATCTCCTGGTTATTTCTATTTAAACAGACAACACAGTGTCAGTACTCTGATCAGAGGAGACTCTAAATCTCCTGGTTATATATATTTAACCAGCCAGTACAGAGTCAGTTCCTTGACTGAGGAGACTCTAAATCTCCTGGTTATATTCGTTTAACCAGCCAGTACAGAGTCAGTGCCCTAAACCAAGGAGACTAAAAATCTCCCCGTTATGAGGACCTAAAATTTGAATTAGGCAACAAGTTTGTGCAGATTTTTATCTACTCCAAAATGGTTTCTTGATTAAAAATGGCCTGATTTGCAGAATTAAGCTGAAATTCAAAGATAAGGGCACAATAGAGTTGTCATAAATTGAATACTGATGCATTAATTTCCCATTTGAACTAACACTGAATTGACACATAAGATGACAATTTATGTAAATAAGGTTTCTTTATTAAGGAATACCACAGGATTAGCCTGTTCTCAATTATATCACCACATTGCAGTTGATCGGTCTTTCTTGTAATTAAGAACCCTTTCCCAGGAAATAAGATTGGATTAACTTGCTGGGAATCATGTCACCTTACTATATGTGATTGGTCTTTCTTGTAATTAAGGCTGTACTATTTCTTAAAGAACACATAAATAATGTGTAATTTTCAAATGGAATTGCCCAACTTCACCACGGAACACAGAAGCTTCAATCTCTGTGTTGCTGGACAGAATCGCATCAAGGTACTTCATTTCAATAAACTCATGGCCCCTGCTTTTTGAACAGACCACATGTGTCGATTCTTTTGAACAATCTCGAACCAAGAAGCCCCTCTTGAGGGGTGTAGGTTCTTCATTTTGGTGCTGTGACACGTTTTCAGCTCAGACAGATTGTGAACAGTGTAAGAGTTAAATGTCCTTCACTATTGAGTATTTTAAGAGCGTTTGGTTTTCCACTCATTCAAGTGGTGTCTGACATGAACCCTCCCTGTTTGTTTTCCAGTCCAGCCCGAAAGGATCGGCCTGAGCAAGGGTTGGGTCTGGGGGACTTCTTAAATGTTAAAACAAAGTGGGGAGAGATTAATTGAAGTTGAGGGTTGATTTGGTACTGGGCAGTGTGCTTCGAAAATTGCTCAACTCTGAGAGGAGGGTTGAAATCTGAATTCCCAAGCCTTGTTAATTTTTGGGTTTTAAAAAATAACTTTGATTGCGTAAACTTTTATCTTTTATTTTCGGGTTCGGATCGTTTGAACTTCGTTTCTTTGCAGTTTTAAAATAAAACTTCGATCGTTTGAACTTCATTAATTTCCGGGTTTTTGAAAAAAAATTCGATCTCCCCCAAGCTTTTTACATCTCCAGTTTGTACAGGAATTGGATGTTTGTATTTTCAGCAGTATTTTCGGAAGCTGTTGCCCTCAACAATATAGGCAGGTATTAAAGAAGTCCGATATTTAAAGTGTTTAGGGAGGCAAGAGGCCCCCAGTTTTTAATGATAGGTTATTATTAATATAATAAAATATAATACATAATGTAAGGTATCGGGTTAAAATTGTGCACAATAAGAGAACAGGTGTTGCTTCTGCAAAAGCTTACATTATAAAATTGGGCTGCGCATCCAAATTCTCGACAATGAGAAGCGAAAACAGGTCGAATTAGCTCTGACTCATCGGGCAGAGCTACTGTGTAGCAGGATATACCAGGCATAGGAAAGCATAAGAAGCAAAAACAGGTGGAATTATCTCTGACTAATAGGGCAGAGTGACCGTGTAGCGGGATGGACCAGTAACAGGAGAATAGTGTGCCAGTCTCAGGAGGGATGTGGCCAACAGATGGAATTTAGTTTGGCAGGATGATCGCACGAAGACAGCAAACTATGCCAGGATAGTCACATATAAGGAATGAGATAAATAGGTGTAAGGGGCAGCAGGCTTAGAGTAATGGGAGAAGGAAACAGAGGCGGAGAGAAGCTAGACAAAGGCGGAGTGAAGCTAGAGCTTGTGATAGGCTACGTGCTACAGCAAAAGTAACCAATGGGGTTAAAGGGGAGGACCGAGAGATGCAGCTGAGCAGCACAAATCGGAATGTAACCCTCCGATCGGGGTGCTCACTCATTAGGCACCCGTTCTTGCAAGGACATATCAATAAAATTCACTGCTTCAGAGTCTGACTCTGACTGAAATTTATGAATATGTGAGTTTTGTTTCTCACAATTAAGTATTGAGTTTTTATTTATTAAATTATTAAGTTGATTTTTTAAATGTAGTTATATCGCAATATTTTATAATAAAAGTTAATTTTAAAAAAGGTTTTGTGAAATACTTAGTCTTTGTAGAAGTCTGATTAGTGAGTAATTTTTAAAAAACTAGTTGCTATAAAACTGAAATAATTTTGGTTAGCACTGCGACCTCACAGTGCTATAGAGACCCAGCTTCAATTCCCGCCTCAGGCGACTGACTGTGTGGAGTTTGTACATTCTCCCCGTGTCTTTGTGGGTTTCCTCCAGATGCTCCGGTTTCCTCCCACAGTCCAAAAATGTGCAGGTTAGGTGAATTGGCCATGCTAAATTGCCTTTAGTGTTAGGTGCAGGGTAAAAGTAGGGGAATGGGTCTGGGTGGGTTGCGCGTCGGCGGGTCAGTGCAGACTTGTTGGGCCGAAGGGTCTGTTTCCACACTGTAAGGAATGTAATGTAATGTAATCGTGTACATAGACAGAACAAATGATCCATCTTCAGTTAGTGAAATTATTTGAAAAATTTCCCTAAAAGTCTGGGGCCTTTAGAAAACTGTCTGGATGTCTAAACAAAACATTGGGTGATGGAGAATGGCCATGAGGTGTCCTTAAACCTGTCCAATTGGTTAAATCAGCTCAGCAATTGATTTGGCAACAAAACATGGGAGCGGGAACGAAAGAGTTAATTGGACAATGGCAACAGTTTTGTGATGAGAGGCATAAAGAATCAGTTTGCGCCCGTGGCAGGATACTGCCACCAAATTGGGGATTGAATTAACTGCAAATGGTGCTATGAAGTCTGTTGGGGTTCTTAAAAGTGAAGGTGCTCAACCAAAACAATGACTGAATCAAAAGGAGAAGTCACAAGTGACTGGTTAAAAAAAAGCACTGTGCAGTTCGATGGTTGGCTGTAGTTTTAACGAGGAAGACAATGATAATTCGGATTTAGATGAGTAGTGTTCCTTTTTTTGTGGCTTTTTTTTGTCCCATTTCAAACTCTTCCTTAGAGGCTGATCAGTCTTTGGAATGTATAGCTGTTTTACTTAATTCTCAATAACGTTACTGCTTTCGCTAATGCTGTAGTCCAGGAACAACAACGACAATATAATATTCTTGCTGCTGCATCTGTTATATTCGCAAAGCCTATTAGCTTTACACGTATCCTTGAACTTCACCCCCAAAATAAGGAGTATGCTGAGGATTTTTTTGGAACGTTTTAGATAATTTTCTGAGTCCTATTCCGGCGATCGGGCTTGGAATTTAAATGCTATTAATGCTCAGTATAATTCTATGCTGAGCATTAAACTGCCTGTCTCTCTCTGTAGTTACAGCAGTCTAAACAAACCATCAAGGCTGGGTTGGAGACCCCCCCCCCCCCCCCCCAATCAACTCCATCGTTCTATTAGGGCCTTGTGGAAGAGGCAGAGGATGAATCACCAGTTTTTCACAAAATAATCCCCTTTCCCCACTCAAAGGTTCGATGGTTGGCCACTCATTAGTTTTGTTGTTTGTTGTACCTGTTACATCTGTTCAGCTCGGCCTGTCTTGGTTTATTGATTTTGTTTGTTTGTTTAGGTGATTATTCTTTGTTTATGGAATATGGAAGGTGGCTGTTCTTTCTTGATGTGTTAAAAGATAAGGCTGGCCAGCAGTAACAATTCTTCCACATTTGGTTAAGCAATGATGCCACAGCCAGGATTTATCAGACTAAACTCCCAAGCTAAAAACTGTGAGATGGTGTGTGTGTGAGAGAGAGGAATAAGAGCTGGACAGCTGGTAGAAAGTTTAACCCTTTGTGATTCGGTTTGAATGCACACTTGGTGATTGAATGTTTGTACTTTGTTCCCTGGAGCTTGAGAACCGGGACTGTTTTGAATCTAATTTCTATTATGGAAATTTAACATGATTTCTTTTAAGGTTAAGGATTTTTCAGTGATTATGAAATAAAATATTAGCTCCTGTTCTTTTTACAGGTCATGCCTGCCTTACTGTCAGTTTCTAACTAATCTCTGTTATCCTTACATGAAAGCCAGCCTTATTAGATTTCAAATCAGCTTAATACGGAGGAAAACAACATTATAACATTGTTTTATTGTTTCAGACTCATTTGTTTCCACTTCATGTTAAGACTGATGTGTTTCATTGGTGATTATGATGTGCCAGCCATAGTTTTATTCAGGAAGTCCACTCCCTCAATACAGTTGAAGTTTCGGTTCAACATTAGATTGTAATAAATCATCAAAAGAAAATCCCATGGTTAATATCTGTGTCCTTGGATGTGAACATTATACATACATTAGAAGTTTTTTTAACTTGAAGAAACAAATCCTTTCAAGGCAGCTCCAGTTATTTCACGACCCATAGCATTATAATGGAGCAATGACTAGTCACGAGTACTTAAGGAACTTAATATTGGATTTAAACTAAGGGACTAAAACTGGGTAGTTATCGTGGATTTCAAAGTTGGGAACTGTATGTATTTTACATTTTAAATATGAAATACTGAATAAATGAATTTCATACATATAAATTAAATAAGAAAATAAAATGTTGTATAATACTTAGGTATATATATTGTAAAAATAATATCCATTGATATATTAAACAGAGAAGATCTGCTCTCAAAACAAGACAATGAGAACTAAGCTCTGTTGATCCTCCAATATCCACAAAAATAACTGAAAACTTATTTTCCATCATCTTCTTCAGCTGGATCCCCACTCAGTAATACATAAAGTCTGCTTGGTACCACTCCAATCAGTGCTCTCTTCAGAAATTCAAACTGAATTCTATCCATATCATTAGGTGTCCCTAACGGATGAAAAAGAACTACTGCCTGACTTAAACAGGTATTGCTGTCACCCAGCATTCCAACCTTTGGGAAAATAGGGACAGGCAAACATATCGAGGAATAGGATGGTATACCAACTACTTTCTTTTGTAGCATCACTGCCACGTTGCCATGGAGTTGGCAAGCTCCATAATGTCACAACCATGTGATACAGTGACCAGGACAAGTGAATGAGACAAATCAACGATTTAGTTATTCTCCTCTTGCAATTTTTGATTAGCTGAAAATTCAAATCTTAAAACTAGCTTTCAGATTATGACAATTAAGATTCAAAAATGTATAGTTAGGAACAGGCTTTAAAGTTAGACAAGCATAAATTGGTAAATTGGTTAAATGAGGTTAAAATGAAAATAGAGGCAAGGAGATCAACTACAGAAGGGAAGAGAATGATGTAATAAGAAGGATAAACCAGCAGAGTACAGTTTTAAAAATTTTTAGTCACTTGTTGGGTTTCCACACTGAATTACAGATAATTATTCTATTTATTATCATAAATATTTGTTATTTATTATATGTAATATTATTTATGTTTATAAATAAATAATGTTTATAAATAAATAAATGCTCGTTGTTGTGGTTCTGTTCGCCGAGCTGGGAATTTGTGTTGCAGACGTTTCGTCCCCTGTCTAGGTGACATCCTCAGTGCTTGGGAGCCTCCTGTGAAGCGCTTCTGTGATCTTTCCTCCGGCATTTGTCGTGGTTTGTCTCTGCCCCTTCCGGTTGTCAGTTCCAGCTGTCCGTTGCAGTGGTCGGTATATTGGGTCCAGGTCGATGTGCTTATTGATTGAATCTGTGGATGAGTACCATGCCTCTAGGAATTCCCTGGCTTTTCTCTGTTTGGCTTGTCCTATAATAGTAGTGTTGTCCCAGTCAAATTCATGTTGCTTGTCATCTGTGTGTGTGGCTACTAAGGATAGCTGGGCGTGTCGTTTCATGTCTAGTTGGTGTTCATGGATGCAGATCGTTAACTGTCTTCGTGTTTGTCCTATGTCGTGTTTTGTGCAGTCCTTGCATGGGATTATGTACACTACGTTGGTTTTGCTCATGTTGGGTATCGGGTCATTCGTCCTGGTGAGTTGTTGTCTGAGCGTGGCTGTTGGTTTGTGTGCTGTTATGAGTCCTAGTGGTCGCAGTAGTCTGGCTGTCAGTTCGGAAATGTTCTTGATATATGGTAGTGTGGCTAGTCCTTTGGGTTGTGGTATGTCCTCATTCCATTGTCTTTGCCTTAGGCATCTGTTGATGAAATTGCGGGAGTATCAGTTTTTGGCAAATACCTTGTATAGGTGTTCCTCTTCCTCTTTTTGCAGTTCTGGTGTGCTGCAGTGTATTGTGGCCCTTTTGAAATATACACATAGACAAGGAAGAAACTATGGTCTCATTCGATGTAACGGCACTGTTCACCTCTATCGACAAAACCCTAGCCAGAGAAACAATAGCCAACCTGCTGGACATACAGAACAGACAACAGGACGGGGAACCTATCAACAAAGATGGCATACTCAAACTACTGGACCTGTGTCTCACAACACACTTCACATTCAACAACCAAATATATGAACAAATCAACAGCACACCCATGAGCTCACCCATCTCCGGACTCACAGCAGAAGCGGTAATGCAAAGATTAGAACAAACAGTCTAACCGCAAATTCAACCCAAACTCTGGGTCAGATATGTGGTTGACACCTTTGCAATCATTAAAAACACAGAAATAGAGAACACACACCGGATCATCAACGCCAACCTCACAGGAATCCGATTCACTAGAGAGGAAGAAAAGGACAACCAACTCCCATTCCTAGACGTGATGGTACAGAGAACACCGAACGGAGAATTCACCACAAAGGTTTACAGGAAAGGTACACACACAGACCGAGTCCTGAACTACGTAAGCAACCAGCCCAACACACACAAAATAAGTTGCATCAAGACACTGTTCAAAAGGGCCACAGATTCAATCAATAAGCACATCGACCAGGACCCAATATACCGACCACTGCAGCAAAACAGCTGGAACTGACAACCGGAAGCGGCAGATTCAACCCACTATAAATGCCGGAGGAAAGATCACAGAAGCGCTTCACAGGAGGCTCCCAAACACTGAGGATGTCCCCTAGTCAGGGGACAGAACGTCTGCAACACAAATTCCCAGCTCAGCGAACAGAACCACAAAATAAAGCTCAGTATTTGGGACCCGTGTGCTCCAGGGCTGAGTATCTGAATAAATTGGGTCTATATTCGAGAAAATTGAAAGGCGATTTTATTTGAATGTATCAGATTGTGATGAGGCTTGAGAGGGGAGATGCTGAGAAATTAATCCTGTGGGTCTGGGAATCTGAAACACAATAACACAGTCTCAGGAGTTGCTGGAAAAGCTCAGCAGGTCAGGCAGCATCTGTGCAGAGAAATCAGCGTTAATGTTCCAGCATCCGCAGTTCATTCGGGTTTGATTGCCACCCTCTCAGGGTAAGGGGCAGGTTATTTGGGACTAAGATGAGGAGACAGCGCTTCACTCTAAGGCCTCTGAGTCTTTAATATTCTCTCTCCCTGAGGATTGTGGATGCTCCCTCACTGAGTACATTTCAGATTGGAATAGACAGATTGCCGGGGTCTCAGGGAGTCACGGGATATGGGGGGTGGATAGGAAACCGGATTTGAAATCTCAAACCAGCTCTGATTGGATTGACTGCCAGAACAGACTGAACAGTTTAAACAGGCTGTACAGTCTCCTCCTGCTCACATTTCCTGAGCTCTTAGATGTTTAATGAACTTATTCCCGATCCCTTTTGGATTTAGTTCCATGAAACCGTTTATCATTAAATCTCTGCAGCCCCCACCCTATTACAAACCATCTCATTCTTTCTTCAGCGTTACCCCCATTCCAATTCCTCAGAAATCATTACTTTTCTAACTTCCTTCTGCTCTGCTGAATCCCCCCACCCTCATAACACACGGGGTAACCTTTCCCTTCTCCCTATAGATGCTGCCTGACCTTATCAGATTTCTCAGCATGGCCTGTGTTTATTTCAGAGGGAATGACATCTCCCTGTTCCTGTTTCTGTGAGAGGACACATTCCCCAATCCGACTCCTTGATATTCTGTTTGTTCACAGAGAAAAGAGCTTTTCCTGGCGATGGTTCCTGTGAATTGCAGTGTGGAACCGGGCAGCATTGCCCGGCATCTCGGAAGCTTTCCCCTCTGCTGCTTCCCATTTCTTATTGAAATATTGGGTACAGCACAAGGATGGGTTTGTTTTGTTCGAAAAGGGAGGGACTGCTCCCGTCAAGAACCTGAAATAATTACAGAAGCCACTGGAAACACTGAACAGTTCCAACAGCTTCTGTCGTGGTGGGGAGGGAGGATTAATGTGTCAAATCTACACAAGGATAAAATAAACTCCAGCCACAAAACACTCAGAGTCCTAAGTTTTACAAACATCACTATAACATTTTTCTGAGCCATCAATTCCCCTTAAACCCTTCCAATGTGGAATACCATCTTTCTGACTCTCACTTTGAGAGATGTCCCTCAGTGAGCTCCTTCACCATTCTTTCCATTTCACTGGGGACCCACTATCCACAGTCTCCAATCAAATGACCTGAACTCAGACACACAGAGATCTTAAAGAGTGACACAATGCAGATAGGAAGTTGATTTCATTTCTGTTTCTGAGTCCAATCTTCACTCAGAGAGACAGAGTCGGGTATTCAAGGCTCCAACAAGAGCTGGATTCTGCTTCTGGTGATTGTCTTCATTCAGTGAGAAGGAGGGCCGTGGGCCGGAAGGAGCTCATCATTGTGCTTCGGGTTGTCTGCTCAGTCTACAGTATTGCAGGCCGTGGGAGCAGGGCAGTGGGAAAGGTACCTCGTGTGGACTGCAATAGGACTTTCAACACATTGTTCCAGGTCAGTTACAGAGCTCCAGGAATTCTGAATGAGGATCGGAAAAATGGATTGATTGAAGGAGGAGGATCAGGGAAACAGGATAAAGCTGATGAGATCAGCAGGATCTCTCGGTCTAACTCTGTACCATACTTTATTTTCTGCTTTATAAATCTACAATCCGGAGCTCAACCCACTCAGAGCATATAAGCACAGAAACAAATCATTCAGTCCAACACATCCATGCTGAACTGATATCCGATGTAAATCTCATCCTATTTGTCAGAATTTGGCCCATGTTCCTCTGAACCCTTTTTAATTCCTACACCCACCCAGATACCTTTTAAATGTTGGAATTGTACCAGCCTCCACTACTTCCTCTGGCAGCTCATGCACACAGTGCCCTCTGCATGAAAAACGTTCCCCTTAGGTCCCTTTTATATTTCCCTCTCAATTTTAACATATGCCATCTGCTTCTGGACTCCCACACCACAGGGAAATCACCTTGCCTTTATAACGTTTTGAGGACCTTAATGTTTTTGTGAACGTCTATAAGGATCCCCCTCAGCCACTGACGCTCCATGGATAGTAATCTCAATCTATACAGTCTTACCCTCCAGCACAAACCCTCCAACCTTGGCAACATCCTTGTAAATCTTTTCTCAACCCTTTATAGTTTCACAATACCCTTCTTTCAGGAGGGAGTCCAGAATTGCACATTATATACCAAAAGTGGCCGAACCAATACTGCAACATGACCTCCCAACTCCTTTACACAATTAACTGACCAATAAAGACAAAAAAGACAAAAATGTTTGTCCAATTTCAACGATCTATGAAACTGCACTCCAGGTCTATTTGTTTAGCAACATCCCTAGTACCTTGCCATTAAGTGTGTAAGTCCTGCTCTCTTTTGCTTCTCCAAAATGCAGCACCTCAGACTTGACTAAATTAATCTCCATCTTCCTCTCCTCAGCCCAGAGGCCCATCTGATCAAGATCCCGTTGTAATCTGAGATAATCATCTTCACTGTCCTCGACACCTCCAATTTTACTGTCATCTGCAAACTTACTAACCATTCGTCCTGTGGTCACATCCAAATCATTTATATAAATTACAAAACAACAGTGGACCCAGCACCGATCCTTGTGACACACTGCTAGTCACAGGCCTCCAGTCTGAAAAGCAACCCTCCCCCACCACCCTCTGTCTTCTACCTTCAATAAAAGAAGTGTTGCAAATATCAGTTAACTGGAGATTCAGATCAGTGCGTCACTAAATGAAAAAAAATGCAGGGCATCATTAAGTGGAGAATCCATGCAGGTGCCATTTAAATTCGAAGTGGGAGAACTGGATCAGGATAACACTCAGTGGGAGAGTTGGTGCAGTTCCAGGATGTGTGCAGGATTGGGAAATGGGGGAAATGGCCATTAATGGAGTCACACAATCACAGAGATTTACAACACACAAACAGATTCTTCAGTCCAACTTATCCATGCCACAATTAAAGAATTCTGGCAGCACTCCACTAAATTGGAGAATCATTACAAGGAACTACTTACTGGGAGAATTGGGGAAGGGCTTATCGAAATGTGAGAAATGTAACAGGGCATCAGTTAATGGGAGAATCGGTGCAGTGTAACACTAAATGGGAGAATTCGGGCAGGACAATACTTGATGGGAGGTTTAGAGTTGGACACCCTAAATTGTTCGAGGACATCAGTCAGGATGAGGATTGGTGTAAGGCAACACTGTGAGGAGAACTGGTTCAGGACATCAGTAATTGGGGAAAGTGGTGCTCAGCAACACTGAATTGAAGAATTGGTGTGGGGCATCAGTAAATGAGAGACCTGGTGCAGGGTGCTGATAACTTCGGGAATTGGAGCAAATGGGAGGACACGGGCAGTGAATCAGTAAATAGGACAAATGTTGCAAAGGATTATTGGTCCAGTTTCAATACAGTGTACCACGACATGGGAGCATTGGTGCAGATCACCATAAAAGGGAGGAAATATGTAGGATCGATAATTTGTAGATATGATGCAGAGATCGCAAAGCTTAGAGAATTCTGGCAGCAGACTAGAAAATTGGAGGAGTGTTGGAGAGGAATAAAAAAAATGGAAGAACTGGTGTACAGTGGAGCTAAAATACAAAATAAGTGCATGGCACCAGTAAATGGGAGAATTAGAGTAGCGCACCTTTAAATGGTAAATCGGGCAAATGGAAGAGTTAGTACAGGGGGATGAGTAAATGGGTGATTTGGTGAGAATCAATAAATGGGAGATTTGGTGTACAGTGCCATTACTTTGGAAAACTGGTAGGAGTGTTAGTATATTGGAAAATTGGAGCACAGCTTGTCTAAATTGGGGAATAGGGGCCAGGGGATCAATAAAAAGAAGAAATGTTTCAAGCATCGGGAAATTGGAGATTCAGTTCAGTGCATCACTAAATAAAAACAATTCAGCAGGGCACCCGTACGTGGAAGATGTGTATCAGGGAACAATTAAAAGGAAGGAATTGATGCAGGGCAACAATAACTGGAGAATTCATGCAGGTGCCATTAAATAGGGCAGGATAATACTCAAAGGGAGGGTTGGTGCAGTTTCAGGATTTGTGCAGGATTGGTAAATGGGAGAAATGGTGCAGAGCAGCGGAGTCATAAATAGAGTCATACAATCATAGAGATGTACAACATAGAAAGAGACCCTTCAATCCAACTTGTGTATGACTCAATCTTAGAATTCTGGCAGCGCTCCACGAAATTGGAGAAACATTCCAAGGAAATACTAAATGGAAGAATTGGGCAAGGGCTTATCGAAATAAGAGAATTTGGAACAGAGCATCCAATAATGGCAAATTGATGCAGTGAGAACCAAATGGGAGAGTTTCAGTTTAGCAGTAAATGGGAGAATTGGGACAGGAAATTACTTAATGTGGGAATGAGAGTCGGACACCCCTAAATTGGGCGAGGGTATCAGTCAGTATGAGGATTGGTGTAAGGCAACACTGAATGTAGAACTTGTTCAGGACATCAGCAATTGGGCGAAATGGTGCTAAGCAACACTGAATTGGAGAATTGATGTGGGGTATCAGTGAATGGTACTGGTGCACAGTGGAGCTAAATTAGAGAATTGCTGCATGGCAACAGGGAATGGGAGAATTAGAGTAGCGCACCCTTAAATGGTAGAATCGGGCTCAGGCATCAGTAAATGGAAGGATTAGTACAGGGATATGAGGAAATGGGAGATTTGGTGGGAATCAATAATTGGGAGATCTGCTGCACAGTGCCATTACATTAGAAAAGTGGAGCAAAGCCTGTCTAAATTGGGGAATACGGGCCAGGGAATAGATAAAAAGAAGAAATGTTGCAAGCATTGGTAAATTGGAGATTCAGTTCAATGCATCACTAAATGAAAAAAAAATATCAGCATGGCATCTGTGCGTAGAAGATGTGTGTGTATCAGGGAACAACTAAATGGAAGGAATTGATACAGTGCCACAATAATTGGAGAATTCATGCAGGTGCTATTAAAGGTGCCATGCAGGACAGAGACCGAATAATCTCAATAAGTGAGTTGGCGAAATTCCCGACATAGTGCAGGATTGGTAAATGGGAGAATTGGTGCAGGGAAGCGGAGCACTAATTACAGCCTTAGAGATGTACAGCATGGAAACAGACCCTTCAGTCCAACCTGTCCACATCTCAATTTGAGAATTCCAGCAGCTCTCCACTAAATTGGAGAATCATTTCAAGAAACTACTAAATAGAAAAATTGGGAAAAGGCTTATCGATATGTGTGAGAGTTTGCAACAGGGCATCAAATACTGTGTGAATTAGTGCAATTCAGCACTAAATAGGTGAATTATGCTGTGTTGCACGAAATGGGAGAATGGGAGCAGGACATTACCTTTTGAGAGATTGAGCGTAGGGTGCCCCTAAATTGGGCGAGGGCATCAGTATGAGGATTGGTGTAAGGCAACACTGAGTGGAGAGCTTGTTCAGGACATCAGTAATTGGGGGAAATGGTGCTAGCAACACTGAACTGGAGAATTGGTGTTGGCCATCAGTAAATGGGAGAATTAGAGTAGCGCACCCTTAAATGGTAGAATCGGGCTCAGGCATCAGTAAATAGAAGAATTAGTACAGGGATATGGGTAAATGGGAGATTTGGTGGGAATCAATAAATGGGAGATCTAGTGCACAGTGCCGTTACTTTAAAAAAATTGGTGGGAGTGCCAACGTATTAGAAAGTTGGAGCAGAGCCTGTCTAAATTGGGGATTAAGGGCCAGGGAATCAATAAAAAGAAGAAATATTGTAAGCATTGGTAAATTGGAGATTCAGTTCAGAGCATCACTAAATGAAAACAATTCAGCAGGACACCCGTACGGAGAAGATGTGCATCAGGGAACAACTAACTGGAAGGATTTGATGCAGGGTAACAATAATTGGAAAGTTTATGCAGGTGCCATGAAATTCTCAGTGGGAGGACTGGGGCAGGATAACCTCAATGGGAAATGGGAGAATTGGTGTAGGGAAGCGGGACACTAATTACAGCCTTAGAGATGGACAGCACGGAAACAGACCCTTCAGTCCAACTCTCCACGCCTAAATTTAAGAATTCTGTCAGCTCTACAGTAAATTGGAGAATCATTGCAAGAAAATACCAGATGGATACATTTTGAAAGGGTTTATCGAAATGTGAGAATTTGCAACAGGGCATCAGATAATGGGTCAATTAGTGCAGTTCAGCACTAAATGGGTGAGTTATGCTGTGTTGCAACTAAATGGTTGAATTGGAGCAGGACTTTACCTTTTGGGAGATTTAGAGTAGGGCGCCCCTAAATTGGGCGAGGGAATCAGTCAGTATGGGGATTGGGGTAAGGCAACACTGAACCTGTTCAGGACATCAGTAATTGGGGGAAATGGTGCGAAGCAGCACTGAATTGGAGAATTGGTGTGGGGTATCAGTAAATGAAAGACCTGGTGCAGGGTGCTGATAACTTCGAGAATTGGAGCAAATGGGAGAACATGGAGAGTGAATCAGGAAATAGGACAAATGTTGCAAAGGATTAGTGGTCCAGATTCAATACAGTGCACCACAAAATGGGGGAGTTGGTGCAGTTCACCACGAAAGGGGGGATACTTGCTGTTTGGGGAATTTGGAGATATGATGCAGGGATTGCCAAGATTAGAGAATTCTGTCAGCGGTCTACTAAATGGGAGAATTGTTGCAGGGAAATACTGAATGGAAGACCTGGTGCACAGTGGAGCTAAATAAGAGAATGGGTGTATGGCAACAGGAAATGGGAGAATTAGAGTAGCGCACCCTTAAATGGTAAAATCGGGGTCGGGCATCAGTAAGGAGAAGAGGGAGTACAGGAGTATGAGTCAATTCGAGATTTGATGTGAATCAACAAAAGGGAGATCTGGTGCACAGTGCCCTTACATTGGAAAATTGGTGGGAGTGTCTATATATTAGAAAATTGGAGCAGAGCGTGTCTAAACTGGGGAATAGGGGCCAGGGAATCAATAAAAAGAAATGTTGGAAGCATCGGTAAATTGGAGAGTCTGGTCAGTGCATCACTAAATGAACAAATATAATCAGCAGGGCATCCGTACGTTGGAAATGTGTATCAGGGAACAACTAAATGGAAGGAATTGATGCAGACCAACAATAATTGGAGAATTCATGCAGGTGCCGTTAAATTCTAAGTGGGAGGACTGGGGCAGGATAACCTCAGTGGGTGAGTTGGTGAAATTCCCAAATTAGTGCAGGATTGGTAAATGGGAGAAATGGTGCAGGGAAGGGGAGCACTAATTACAGCCTGAGAGATGTACAGCACGGAAACAGATCCCTCAGTCCAACCTATCCATGCCCAAATTTAAGAATACTGTAAGCTCTCCACTAAATTGGAGAATCATTGCAATAAAATACTAAATGGATAAATTTCGAAAGGGCTTATCGAATTGTGAGAATTTTCAACAAGACATCAGATAATGGGTGAATTAGTGCAGTTCAGTGCTAAATGGGTGAGTTATGCTGTGTTGCAACTGCATGGCAGAATTGGGGCAGGACAATACCTTTTGGGAGATTTAGACTGGCGCACCCCTAAATTGGGTGAGGGCATCAGTCAGTATGAGGATTGGTTTAAGGCAACACTGAGTGGAGAACTTGTTCAGGACATCAGTAATTGGGGGAAATGGTGCTTAGCAACACTGAATTGGAGAATTGGTGTGGGGTATCAGTATATGAAAGACCTGGCGCAGGGTGTTGATAACTTCGAGAATTGGAGCAACTGGGAGAACACAGGCAGTGAATCGGGAAATAGGACAAATGTTGCAAAGTATCAATGTTCGAGATTCAATACAGAGCACCACTAAATGGGGGAGTTGGTGCAGATCACCACTAAAGGGAAGATATATGAACGATCGGTAATTTGGAGATTTAATGCAGGGATCTCCAAGATTAGAGAATTCTGGCAGCAGACTACGAAATGGGAGAATTGTGGCAGGATAATACTGAATGAAAGGCCTGGTGCACAGTGGAGCTAAATTAGAGAATGGGTATATGGCACCAGGAAATGGGAGAATTAGAGTAGCGCACCCTTAAATGGTAGAATAAAAGAGGGCATCAGTAAATGGAAGAATTAAGACAGGGAAATGAGTAAAAGGGAGATTTAATTGAAATACTAAATGGAAGAATAAGTGCAGATTGCCATTCCATCAGAACATTGGAGAGAGTACCAACATATTTTCTATAATACAGGAGGAAGCAGTGACGCTGCTCCAGCTCCTTTATTTTCTATAATACAAGAGGAAGCAGTGACTCTGCTGCAGCTCCTTTATTTTCTATAATACAGGAGGAAGCAGTGACGCTGCTCCAGCTCCTTTATTTTGTATAATCCAGGAGGCAGCAGAGACGCTGCTCCAGCTCCTTTATTTGCTATAATACAGGAGGAGGCAGTGACGCTGCTCCAGCTCCTTTATTTTCTATAATACAGGAGGAGGCAGTGACGCTTCTCCAGCTCCTTTATTTTCTATAATACAGGAGGAAGCAGTGACGCTGCTCCAGCTCCTTTATTTTCTATAATACAGGAGGAAGCAGAGACGCTGCTCCAGCTCCTTTATTTTCTATAATACAGGAGGAAGCAGTGACGCTGCTCCAGCTCCTTTATTTTCTATAATACAGGAGGAAGCAGTGACGCTGATCCAGCTCCTTTATTTTCTATAATACAGGAGGAAGCAGTGACGCTGCTCCAGCTCCTTTATTTTCTATAATACAGGAGGAAGCAGTGACGCTGCTCCAGCTCCTTTATTTTCTATAATACAGGAGGAAGCAGAGACGCTGCTCCAGCTCCTTTATTTTCTATAATACGGGAGGAAGCAGTGACGCTGCTCCAGCTCCTTTATTTTCTATAATACGGGAGGAAGCAGTGACGCTGCTCCAGGTCCTTTATTTTCTATAATACAGGAGGAAGCAGTGACGCTGCTCCAGCTCCTTTATTTTCTATAATACGGGAGGAAGCAGTGACGCTGCTCCAGCTCCTTTATTTTCTATAATACAGGAGGAAGCAGTGACGCTGCTCCAGCTCCTGTATTTTCTATAATACGGGAGGAAGCAGTGACGCTGCTCCAGCTCCTTTATTTTCTATAATACAGGAGGAAGCAGTGACGCTGCTCCAGCTCCTTTATTTTCTATAATACAGGAGGAAGCAGAGACGCTGCTCCAGCTCCTTTATTTTCTATAATACGGGAGGAAGCAGTGACGCTGCTCCAGCTCCTTTATTTTCTATAATACAGGAGGAAGCAGTGACGCTGCTCCAGCTCCTTTATTTTCTATAATACGGGAGGAAGCAGTGACGCTGCTCCAGGTCCTTTATTTTCTATAATACAGGAGGAAGCAGTGACGCTGCTCCAGCTCCTTTATTTTCTATAATACGGGAGGAAGCAGTGACGCTGCTCCAGCTCCTTTATTTTCTATAATACAGGAGGAAGCAGTGACGCTGCTCCAGCTCCTGTATTTTCTATAATACGGGAGGAAGCAGTGACGCTGCTCCAGCTCCTTTATTTTCTATAATACAGGAGGAAGCAGTGACGCTGCTCCAGCTCCTGTATTTTCTATAATACGGGAGGAAGCAGTGACGCTGCTCCAGCTCCTTTATTTTCTATAATACAGGAGGAAGCAGTGACGCTGCTCCAGCTCCTTTATTTTCTATAATACAGGAGGAGGCGGTGACGCTGCTCCAGCTCCTTTATTTTCTATAATACAGGAGGAAGCAGAGACGCTGCTCCAGCTTCTTTATTTTCTATATTACAGGAGGAAGCAGTGACGCTGCTCCAGCTCCTTTATTTTCTATAATACAGGAGGAAGCGGTGACGCTGCTCCAGCTCCTTTATTTTCTATAATACAGGAGGAAGCAGTGACGCTGCTCCAGCTCCTTTATTTTCTATAATACAGGAGGAAGCAGTGACGCTGTCCAGCTGCTTTATTTTCTATAATACAGGAGGAAGCGGTGACGCTGCTCCAGCTCCTTTATTTTCTATAATACAGGAGGAAGCAGTGACGCTGCTCCAGCTCCTTTATTTTCTATAATACAGGAGGAAGCAGTGACGCTGCTCCAGCTCCTTTATTTTCTATAATACAGGAGGAAGCGGTGACGCTGCTCCAGCTCCTTTATTTTCTATAATACAGGAGGAAGCAGTGACGCTGCTCCAGCTCCTTTATTTTCTATAATACAGGAGGAAACAGTGACGCTGTCCAGCTGCTTTATTTTCTATAATACAGGAGGAAGCGGTGACGCTGCTCCAGCTCCTTTATTTTCTATAATACAGTAGGAAGCAGTGACGCTGCTCCAGCTCCTTTATTTTCTACAATACAGGAGGAAGCGGTGACGCTGCTCCAGCTCCTTTATTTTCTATAATGTAGGAGGAAGCAGAGACGCTGCTCCAGCTCATTTATTTTCTATAATACTGGAGGAAGCAGTGACGCTGCTCCAGCTCCTTTATCTTCTATAATACAGGAGGAAACAGTGACGCTGCTCCAGCTCCTTTATTTTCTGTAATGTAGGAGGAAGCAGAGACGCTGCTCCAGCTCATTTATTTTCTATAATACTGGAGGAAGCAGTGACGCTGCTGCAGCTCCTTTATTTTCTATAATACAGGAGGAAGCAGTGACGCTGCTCCAGCTCCTTTATTTTCTATAATACAGAAAGAAGCAGTGACGCTGCTCCAGCTCCTTTATTTTCTATAATACAGGAGGAAGCAGAGACGCTGCTCCAGCTCCTTTATTTTATATAATACAGGAGGAAGCAGTGACGCTGCTCCAGCTCCTTTTTTTTCTATAATACAGGAGGAAGCAGTGACGCTGCTCCAGCTCCTTTATTTTCTATAATACAGGAGGAAGCAGAGACGCTGCTCCAGCTCCTTTATTTTCTATAATACAGGAGGAAGAACAGACGCTGCTCCAGCTCCTTTATTTTCTATTATACAGGAGGAAGCGGTGACGCTGCTCCAGCTCCTTTATTTTCTATAATACAGGAGGAAGCAGAGACGCTGCTCCATCTCCTTTATTTTCTATGATACAGGAGGAAGCAGTGACGCTGCTCCAGCTCCTTTATTTTCTACAATACAGAAAGAAGCAGAGACACTGCTCCAGCTCCTTTATTTTCTATAATACAGGAGGAAGCAGAGACGCTGCTCCAGCTCCTTTATTTTCTATAATACAGGAGGAAGCAGTGACGCTGCTCCAGCTCCTTTATTTTCTATAATACAGGAGGAAGCGGTGACCCTGCTCCAGCTCCTTTATTTTCTATAGTACAGGAGGAAGCAGTGACGCTGCTCCAGTTCCTTTATTTTCTATAATACAGGAGGAAGCAGTGACGCTGCTCCAGCTCCTTTATTTTCTACAATACAGGAGGAAGCGGTGACGCTGCTCCAGCTCCTTTATTTTCTATAATACAGGAGGAAGCAGTGACGCTGCTCCAGCTCCTTTATTTTCTATAATACATGAGGAAGCGGTGACGCTACTCCAGCTCTTTTATTTGCTATAATACAGGAGGAAGCCGTGACGCTGCTCCAGCTCCTTTACTTTCTATAATATAGGAGGAAGCAGAGACGCTGCTCCAGCTCCTTTATTTTCTATAATACAGGAGGAAGCAGTGACTCTGCTGCAGCTCCTTTATTTTCTATAATACAGGAGGAAGCAGAGACGCTGCTCCAGCTCCTTTATTTGCTATAATACAGGAGGAAGCAGAGACGCTGCTCCAGCTCCTTTATTTGCTATAATACAGGAGGAAGCAGTGACTCTGCTCCGGCTCCTTTATTTTCTATAATACAGGAGGAAGCAGTGACACTGCTCCAGCTCCTTTATTTTCTATAATACAGGAGGAAGCTGTGACGCTGCTCCAGCTCCTTCATTTTCTATAATACAGGAGGAAGCAGTGACGCTGCTCCAGCTCCTTTATTTTCTATAATACAGGAGGAAGCAGAGACGCTGCTCCAGCTCCTTTATTTTCTATAATACCGGAGGAAGCAGTGACGCTGCTCCAGCTCCTTTATTTTCTATAATACCGGAGGAAGCAGTGACGCTGCTCCAGCTCCTTTACTTTCTATCATACAGGAGGAAGCAGAGACGCTGCTCCAGCTCCTTTATTTTCTATAATATAGGAGGAAGCAGTGACTCTGCTGCAGCTCCTTTATTTTCTATAATACAGGAGGAAGCAGAGACGCTGCTCCAGCTCCTTTATTTGCTATAATACAGGAGGAAGCAGTGACGCTGCTCCAGCTCCTTTATTTTCTATAATACAGGAGGAAGCAGTGACGCTGCTCCAGCTCCTTTATTTTCTATAATACAGGAGGAAGCAGTGACGCTGCTCCAGCTCCTTTATTTTCTATAATACAGGAGGAAGCAGTGACGCTGCTCCAGGTCCTTTATTTTCTCTAAAACAGGAGGAAGCAGAGACGCTGCTCCAGCTCCTTTATTTGCTATAATACAGGAGGAAGCAGTGACGCTGCTCCAGCTCCTTTATTTTCTATAATACAGGAGGAAGCAGTGACTCTGCTGCAGCTCCTTTATTTTCTATAATACAGGAGGAAGCAGAGACGCTGCTCCAGCTCCTTTATTTGCTATAATACAGGAGGAAGCAGTGACGCTGCTCCAGCTCCTTTATTTTCTATAATAGTGGAGGAAGCAGTGACGCTGCTCCAGCTCCTTTATTTTCTACAAAACAGGCGGAAGCAGTGACGCTGCTCCAGCTCCTTTATTTTCTATAATACAGGAGGAAGCAGTGACGCTGCTCCAGCTCCTTTATTTTCTACAAAACAGGCGGAAGCAGTGACGCTGCTCTAGCTCCTTTATTTTCTATAATACAGGAGGAAGCAGTGACGCTGCTCCAGCTCCTTTATTTTCTATAATATAGGAGGAAGCAGTGACGCTGCTCCAGTTCCTTTATTTTCTATAATACAGGAGGAAGCAGAGACGCGGCTCCAGCTCCTTTATTTTCTATAATACAGGAGGAAGCAGTGACGCTGCTCCAGGTCCTTTATTTTCTCTAAAACAGGAGGAAGCAGTGACGCTGCTCCAGCTCCTTTATTTTCTATAATACAGGAGGAAGCAGTGACGCTGCTCCAGCTCCTTTATTTTCTATAATACTGGAGGAAGCGGTGACGCTGCTCCAGCTCCTTTATTTTCTCTAAAACAGGAGGAAGCTGTGACGCTGCTCCAGCTCCTTTATTTTCTATAATACAGGAGGAAGCAGTGACACTGCTCCAGCTCCTTTATTTTCTATAATACAGGAGGAAGCAGTGACGCTGCTCCAGCTCCTTTATTTTCTATAATACAGGAGGAAGCAGTGACGCTGCTCCAGCTCCTTTATTTTCTATAATACAGGAGGAAGCAGTGACGCTGCTCCAGCTCCTTAATTTTCTATAATACAGGAGGAAGCAGTGACACTGCTCCAGCTCCTTTATTTTCTATAATACAGCAGGAAGCAGTGACGCTGCTCCAGCTCCTTTATTTTCTATAATACAGGAGGAAGCGGTGACGCTGCTCCAGGTCCTTTATTTTCTATAATACAGGAGGAAGCAGTGACGCTGCTCCAGCTCCTTTATTTTCTATAATACAGGAGGAAGCGGTGACGCTGCTCCAGGTCCTTTATTTTCTATAATACAGGAGGAAGCGGTGACGCTGCTCCAGGTCCTTTATTTTCTATAATACAGGAGGAAGCAGTGACGCTGCTCCAGGTCCTTTATTTTCTCTAAAACAGGATGAAGCAGTGACGCTGCTCCAGCTCCTTTATTTTCTATAATACAGGAGGAAACAGAGACGCTGCTCCAGCTCCTTTATTTTCTATAATACAGGAGGAAGCAGAGACGCTGCTCCAGCTCCTTTATTTTCTATAATACAGGAGGAAGCAGTGACGCTGCTCCATCTCCTTTATTTTCTATAATACAGGAGGAAACAGTGACGCTGCTCCAGCTCCTTTATTTTCTATAATACAGGAGGAAGCAGTGACGCTGCTCCAGCTCCTTTATTTTCTATAATACAGGAGGAAGCAGTGACATTGCTCCAGCTCCTTTATTTTCTATAATACAGGAGGAAGCAGTGACGCTGCTCCAGCTCCTTTATTTTCTATAATACAGGAGGAAGCAGTGACGCTGCTCCAGCTCCTTTATTTTCTATAATACAGGAGGAAGCAGTGACATTGCTCCAGCTCCTTTATTTTCTATAATACAGGAGGAAGCAGTGACGCTGCTCCAGCTCCTTTATTTTCTATAATACAGGAGGAAGCAGTGACGCTGCTCCAGCTCCTTCATTTTCTATAATACAGGAGGAAGCAGTGACGCTGCTCCAGCTCCTTTATTTTCTATAATACAGGAGGAAGCAGTGACGCTGCTCCAGCTCCTTCATTTTCTATAATACAGGAGGAAGCAGTGACGCTGCTCCATCTCCTTTATTTTCTATAATACAGGAGGAAGCAGTGACGCTGCTCCAGGTCCTTTATTTTCTATAATACAGGAGGAAGCAGTGACGCTGCTCCAGCTCCTTTATTTTCTATAATACAGGAGGAAGCAGTGACATTGCTCCAGCTCCTTTATTTTCTATAATACAGGAGGAAGCAGTGACGCTGCTCCAGTTCCTTTATTTTCTATAATACAGGAGGAAGCAGTGACGCTGCTCCAGCTCCTTCATTTTCTATAATACAGGAGGAAGCAGTGACGCTGCTCCAGCTCCTTTATTTTCTATAATACAGGAGGAAGCAGTGACGCTGCTCCAGCTCCTTTATTTTCTATAATACAGGAGGAAGCAGAGACGCTGCTCCGGCTCCTTTATTTTCTATAATACAGGAGGAAGCAGTGACGCTGCTCCATCTCCTTTATTTTCTATAATACAGGAGGAAGCAGTGACGCTGCTCCAGCTCCTTTATTTTCTATAATACAGGAGGAAGCAGAGACGCTGCTCCAGGTCCTTTATTTTCTACAATACAGGAGAAAGCAGAGACGCTGCTCCACCTCCTTTATATTCTATAATACAGGAGGAAGCAGTGACGCTGCTCCAGCTCCTTTATTTTCTATGATACAGGAGGAAGCAGTGACTCTGCTCCAGCTCCTTTATTTTCTATAATACAGGAGGAAGCAGTGACGCTGCTCCAGCTCCTTTTTTTTCTATAATACAGGAGGAAGCAGTGACGCTGCTCCTGCTTCTTTATTTTCTTTAATACAGGAGGAAGCAGTGACGCTGCTCCAGCTCCTTTATTTTCTATAATACAGGAGGATGCAGTGACGCTGCTCCAGCTCCTTTATTTTCTATAATGCAGGAGGAAGCAGTGACTCTGCTGCAGCTCCTTTATTTTCTATAATACAGGAGGAAGCAGTGACGCTGCTCCAGCTCCTTTATTTTCTATAATACAGGAGGAAGCAGTGACTCTGCTGCAGCTCCTTTATTTTCTATAATACAGGAGGAAGCAGAGACGCTGCTCCAGCTCCTTTATTTGCTATAATACAGGAGGAAGCAGTGACGCTGCTCCAGCTCCTTTATTTTCTATAATAGTGGAGGAAGCAGTGACGCTGCTCCAGCTCCTTTATTTTCTACAAAACAGGCGGAAGCAGTGACGCTGCTCCAGCTCCTTTATTTTCTATAATACAGGAGGAAGCAGTGACGCTGCTCCAGCTACTTTATTTTCTACAAAACAGGCGGAAGCAGTGACGCTGCTCCAGCTCCTTTATTTTCTATAATACAGGAGGAAGCAGTGACGCTGCTCCAGCTCCTTTATTTTCTCTAAAACAGGAGGAAGCAGTGACGCTGCTCCAGTTCCTTTATTTTCTATAATACAGGAGGAAGCAGAGACGCGGCTCCAGCTCCTTTATTTTCTATAATACAGGAGGAAGCAGTGACGCTGCTCCAGGTCCTTTATTTTCTCTAAAACAGGAGGAAGCAGTGACGCTGCTCCAGCTCCTTTATTTTCTATAATACAGGAGGAAGCAGTGACGCTGCTCCAGCTCCTTTATTTTCTCTAAAACAGGAGGAAGCTGTGACGCTGCTCCAGCTCCTTTATTTTCTATAATACAGGAGGAAGCAGTGACACTGCTCCAGCTCCTTTATTTTCTATAATACAGGAGGAAGCAGTGACGCTGCTCCAGCTCCTTTATTTTCTATAATACAGGAGGAAGCAGTGACGCTGCTCCAGCTCCTTAATTTTCTATAATACAGGAGGAAGCAGTGACGCTGCTCCAGCTCCTTTATTTTCTATAATACAGCAGGAAGCGGTGACGCTGCTCCAGCTCCTTTATTTTCTATAATACAGGAGGAAGCGGTGACGCTGCTCCAGGTCCTTTATTTTCTATAATACAGGAGGAAGCAGTGACGCTGCTCCAGCTCCTTTATTTTCTATAATACAGGAGGAAGCAGTGACGCTGCTCCAGCTCCTTTATTTTCTATAATACAGGAGGAAGCAGTGACGCTGCTCCAGGTCCTTTATTTTCTCTAAAACAGGAGGAAGCAGTGACGCTGCTCCAGCTCCTTTATTTTCTATAATACAGGAGGAAGCAGAGACGCTGCTCCAGCTCCTTTATTTTCTATAATACAGGAGGAAGCAGTGACGCTGCTACAGCTCCTTTATTTTCTATAATACAGGAGGAAGCAGTGACGCTGCTCCAGCTCCTTTATTTTCTATAATACAGGAGGAAGCAGTGACGCTGCTCCAGCTCCTTTATTTTCTATAATACAGGAGGAAGCAGTGACGCTGCTCCAGCTCCTTTCTTTTCTATAATACAGGAGGAAGCAGATACGCTGCTCCAGCTCCTTTATTTTCTATAATACAGGAGGAAGCAGTGACGCTGCTCCATCTCCTTTATTTTCTATAATACAGGAGGAAGCAGTGACGCTGCTCCAGGTCCTTTATTTTCTATAATACAGGAGGAAGCAGTGACGCTGCTCCAGCTCCTTTATTTTCTATAATACAGGAGGAAGCAGTGACATTGCTCCAGCTCCTTTATTTTCTATAATACAGGAGGAAGCAGCGACGCTGCTCCAGCTCCTTTATTTTCTATAATACAGGAGGAAGCAGTGACGCTGCTTCAGCTCCTTTATTTTCTATAATACAGGAGGAAGCAGTGACATTGCTCCAGCTCCTTTATTTTCTATAATACAGGAGGAAGCAGAGACGCTGCTCCAGCTCCTTTATTTTCTATAATACAGGAGGAAGCAGTGACGCTGCTCCAGCTCCTTCATTTTCTATAATACAGGAGGAAGCAGTGACGCTGCTCCAGCTCCTTTATTTTCTATAATACAGGAGGAAGCAGTGACGCTGCTCCAGCTCCTTCATTTTCTATAATACAGGAGGAAGCAGTGACGCTGCTCCAGCTCCTTTATTTTCTATAATACAGGAGGAAGCAGTGACGCTGCTCCAGCTCCTTTATTTTCTATAATACAGGAGGAAGCAGTGACGCTGCTCCATCTCCTTTATTTTCTATAATACAGGAGGAAGCAATGACGCTGCTCCAGGTCCTTTATTTTCTATAATACAGGAGGAAGCAGTGACGCTGCTCCAGCTCCTTTATTTTCTATAATACAGGAGGAAGCAGTGACATTGCTCCAGCTCCTTTATTTTCTATAATACAGGAGGAAGCAGTGACGCTGCTCCAGCTCCTTTATTTTCTATAATACAGGAGGAAGCAGTGACGCTGCTCCAGCTCCTTTATTTTCTATAATACAGGAGGAAGCAGTGACATTGCTCCAGCTCCTTTATTTTCTATAATACAGGAGGAAGCAGAGACGCTGCTCCAGCTCCTTTATTTTCTATAATACAGGAGGAAGCAGTGACGCTGCTCCAGCTCCTTCATTTTCTATAATACAGGAGGAAGCAGTGACGCTGCTCCAGCTCCTTTATTTTCTATAATACAGGAGGAAGCAGTGACGCTGCTCCAGCTCCTTTATTTTCTATAATACAGGAGGAAGCAGAGACGCTGCTCCGGCTCCTTTATTTTCTATAATACAGGAGGAAGCAGTGACGCTGCTCCAGCTCCTTTATTTTCTATAATACAGGAGGAAGCAGAGACGCTGCTCCGGCTCCTTTATTTTCCATAATACAGGAGGAAGCAGAAACGCTGCTCCAGCTCCTTTATTTTCTATAATACAGGAGGAAGCAGTGACGCTGCTCCAGCTCCTTTATTTTCTATAATACAGGAGGAAGCAGAAACGCTGCTCCAGCTCCTTTATTTTCTACAATACAGGAGAAAGCAGAGACGCTGCTCCACCTCCTTTATATTCTATAATTCAGGAGGAAGCAGTGACGCTGCTCCAGCTCCTTTATTTTCTATGATACAGGAGGAAGCAGTGACTCTGCTCCAGCTCCTTTATTTTCTATAATACAGGAGGAAGCAGTGACGCTGCTCCAGTTCCTTTATTTTCTATAATACAGGAGGAAGCAGTGACGCTGCTCCAGCTCCTTTATTTTCTATAATACAGGAGGAAGCAGTGACGCTGCTCCTGCTCCTTTATTTTCTTTAATACAGGAGGAAGCAGTGACGCTGCTCCAGCTCCTTTATTTTCTATAATACAGGAGGATGCAGTGACGCTGCTCCAGCTCCTTTACTTTCTATAATACAGGAGGAAGCAGTGACGCTGCTCCAGCTCCTTTATTTTCTATAATACAGGAGGATGCAGTGACGCTGCTCCAGCTCCTTTACTTTCTATAATACAGGAGGAAGCAGAGACGCTGCTCCAGCTCCTTTACTTTCTATAATACAGGAGGAAGCAGAGACGCTGCTCCAGCTCCTTTATTTGGTGAAAACATTAAATAGGTCTGTTTCCATACTGTACATCTCTATGTCTGTATTTAAAAGGCTTCTGGATGCAATGTAGTCAGGGATTGTTTGGAGGGGTTTAGTACAAATGTTGGCTAATATAGCTCATTAATTCCGGTTATCTGGTCAGGGACGAGGTGGAATGGAGGGTCTGTTTCTATGCTCGGCACTTCCGAAATCCTGATGAAGGACTTTACCCGAAACGTCGATTTTCCTGCCCCTTGGATGCTGCCTGACCTGAAGTGCTTTTCCGGCACCACTCTGATCTAATCTCAGAAATGTACTTCTTATTCAGGCGACTTCTCCTGCCTACCGAAGGTACACAAAGACAACACACCCGGCTGTCCCATCACCTTTGGCAATGGGACCCGATGTGTGAACCTCACTGCCGATGTTAAATACATCTTGAAAGCCATGAGGCAGGGAACCCCCAGCTTCGACCACGACAGAACATTGGGACACAGGTAGATATCAACCTCACACCTTCAAGGCTGAATCTGAGCTGAGGGCGCACCTATTGTTAAAGATTTACCTGAGAATTTAGCTATTTTTACATACGGTTTACATATGAAAGAACATCTAACATGGTATTTCTGACAGTATACAGACTGAACAGAAATACACTTTAATTTTAAAAATGTAATTTCAGTGGCATCACCCTGTAATCTTTTACTATAAATTCTGTGTGGTATGATGTTATGCTCCACAACCACCTGATGAAGGAACAGCACTCCAAAAGCTGGTACTATCAAATAAACCTGTTGGACTATAACCTGATGTTGTGTGATTATTTAATTTTGTCCACCCCAGTCCAACACCGGCACCTCCAAATCTTTACTCCATATTGTTTACACTAACTCACACCCTGTTCAGGTCAGTTTATCACAATGACCCTGTTCCTCTTTTTGTGAGGTTCCCTGTGTGTATTAAAAGAGTTAATGGGTCCTGAGAGGATGAATACATTCTCTTTATCCTGTCAGTTTAAACAGTTGAACATATCAGTTTGAAGTCAATGGAAGAGGAGATTGTCTTTTTCTGTACAATTTCAGTGCAGAACGTTCAACCATAAACTGTCTTTGCAAAAGTCGGGGTTGAATGCAATTCTCACTGAGCAACATTAATACAGAAAACACAATTCCCAGTTCCTGGTATCAATTGGTGAAGGAACTGGGATGTGAAAACCACTTGTGGTGTGGTGCCGTGCCTCAGTTTGTGAACTTACCCACATCATAAACAGCCCACCAAGATTTCACATCGTAGTGGTGCCTGTGTATTTTACCAAATGCATGGTTGTTTCAAAATCTCCCAAGTCAGTGTTGCTCATCAGTCAACCATGCGTCCTGTTTGAGTGTCAGCCTGTTTTGGTGATCCTGATCTGTTCCCTGGTTTAGTTCCTCCAGTGGATATTGTTTCTTCTGAACTATTAATTCAATCTGGAGTTTCCTTCCTGTGTTTGTCAAGAACTTCCACTTCTACTCTTCCTTTATTACGCCTCGTTAATTTCCAGTTTGTTGGGAATAACGAGGTGAGCCAGGAGACATGGCAGACTCGCCGGTGAATGTTGCAGTAATGGCGCAGACACCAAGAGCTGTTCACCCTAATTCTCTTCTGTCAACATTCATTCATTCCACACCAACAGGAAATACTTCATTGCACTCCTATCGTTGTGGTTTGCACTGTGACTGCGGTTTCTTTTCTTGTGGATTATGAAGTCTATTTAGAACTCGAAAGGATCATAATATTTGGAGGAAGGAATGACTCCTCACCTCAGGAATAAGAGCCAGACACATTATTCGGAGAATGTGAGCCCAATCCCACACATGCTACCGAGGGGGCAGAAAGCCTGTTAGCTGGGCCACTCTCAATTTGTCTCCGAATGTCAGACTTTTCAAAGAGCAGAAATGGGAAATGAGGAATATGGACAGACCGAGCGTCCGAGAATGTGAAAGAGGGTCAGGGACATTCACAGAGAAAGAAAGAAAGATGGAGACGCATATTGAGGGAGATACTGAAAGGACCAATTCTCCAATCGACATGGCTGCTGACTGACAGAAACAAATAGGAATAAAAAGGGAACTATTAAGTACAGCCTTTCACCAGGTAGTCGATATGAAATGGAAACATGGACATCGGGGGAAACAGTATTCACAAGGTGAACAATCAGTAAAAATAATTATCGTCACTGTTTCCCATCGGATGTCCCACTCCGTGAAGCAATGTCTTTCAATGCCCAAGGAAACATATTTACCCTCAGGAACCTGCTTCAGGGTCGCCTGCGCCTCTGCTGGAAGTTGCTCCGCGATGTTTTGATTCACTCCAGTGAAATATCTTTTCATACCTTGCGTCATGGCCTCTTCCAGTCAAGATCCTGAACCAGTCCAGTGAGAAACCTCTGTTGATTTGAATCCCGGGATGGAGAATCAGACGAGATGAACAGCGCCTTTTATTGGTGGAACCCCTTCACTGCAACCTCACGCCTCAAAACGCGTCTCTGCCCGCGTCAACCTGTTCTGTACATTCCTGCATTACACCGACTGACCAACATCAGATTACCACAGCTCCACTTTCTTTACTGTGAAACACAAGGCGATAATATGAAGCGTTTGCAAAATTGAAGAGAGAAACTTTGTTGCCGAAGGTGGTTATGAAGGGATGGACAGGCACAAGGGTGTGTACAATTCAGGTCGCTTTGGATACTGTCAGCATTACCGGGGGCCCGTGCTGTGGAGTCAAAGTTTGTATCGTCCAGACATGGATACAGGTCCCATTCAGGGAGTGAAGGTTTAATTCTCTTCATGTGAATTGTCTGAATGAAAACCCATTCCCCGTTCCACACAGAAGACAGACCGGGATCACTCCAGAATCAGCCCAGTGATTACTTGAACCATGTAGAAGGACAATGACAGCGGACAGATACGATAGTGACCCCTTCAAATCTCCCTCCAATCATCTCACCTTCCTGAGTTGGGAATATGTTGGTGTTCCTTCAGTGTCTCTGGGTGTAAATCCAGGAAATCCCGCACTTGCACCATAATGGCTGTACCTCCGTGTGAAGGAGTTCAATGGTTCACAAAAGTAACTCATCTCCTCCATCTCTGGGGGATTTAGGGATGGACAGCGAGTCCTATTCTATTGAGTGATATCATTATCCCAGGAATACGTTTCTAACAGTGGTAGGTTCCAATCGGACACCTGCAGGAGATCGGTAGTAAGTTGAGAAGTGGAGCAGGGAAGTGAAATTGACGTGAATGACAATGAGGACTGGGAGGCATGAGGCAGGAAGTGAGTCTGGATCTGGTGGTGCAAGGCTCAGTGTCGCTGCTAATGGGTCAGCCTTTACTGCAAACTGTTTACATTGGCTCACACACCATTCCTGGGCAATTCATGGCAATGACACTGTTCCTCTTTGTGTGAGATTACCTCTGTGTGTATTAAAGCCGTCAATACTCCCCAAGAGGATGAAAAATGTCCCCTTTGTCCTGTCAGTTTAAACAGATACAAATATCTGTTTGAAGCCAATGTAAGAGAAGATTGCCCTTTTATGTGCCTTTGCATTGAAGAATGTTCAATCGTGAAATGTCTGGTTTTGCAAAAGCGGGGTTTGATTGTAAATCACACTGAGTAATATTGATACAGAAATGTATTTCCGAGTTACTGTGGTCATGTGGTTAAGGAACTGCACATATGGCCGTCCCTTAGTTATTTCAAACCCCTCCTTGGGAAGCAGCTGACCATAGGGTCCAATCACAGCTGCGCCCAATTGTTGTATTGAAGGGTCGTAGATTCACCTTTTATTAAGGGTCGTGTTACTGATGAAGGGACTCAGCATCCTGTTTGAGTTCGAGCCTGTTATGGTTTGGTAAACCCACTCCTTTTTCCTGGTTTAGTTCCAGCAGTGCGTGTTGTTCTTCCTAACCAATACACCAACCTGGAGTTTCTTGTCGCTGTTTCAAAAGCACTCCTTCTTCTCCTCCACTTTTATTCACCCTCCTTCATTCCGAGTTTGGTGGGAATAACGAGGTGAGGCAGGAGACACTGCAGAAAGGACGTGGGATGTTGTGGTTATGGCACAGAAACCAGGAGTGGATCACCCTCATTCTCTGCTTTCGCCATTCATTCATTTTACAGCATCAGTAATGTTTCCATGTTGTAGTTTTTTTTCTATTGGATAAGGAATGCAACTTTAATTTCGAAAGGGTTACAATATTTTGAGGAAGAAATGCCCCTTGTATCACATCCAAGTGGCAGAGATATTATCCGTAGAATGTGAGCCAAGTTTTACAGACTCCTGCCAGATTCCAGAAAACCTCTCAGCAGCTCCATTCTCAAACTATCCCTGAACGTCAGGCTTTTCATAGAGTAGGAATGGGAAATGAGGGATATTGGCAAATAAAGGGTCAAAGAATATGATAAAGGGTGAGGGAGATACACAGAGATAAAGACAGAAAATTAGGGACTCATCTTGAGGTAGATCCTGAAAGAATCAGATCTCAGGTCGACATGGCTGCTAACTGGGACAAAACAAATAGATTTTGATAACTATCCTCATTCGAGCGATAAAACTGACCATTATCCCGACATTGTGGTCTAGAAATGAAGAACTAATCTGGTTCTGTCGTTGTGAATCATTGTCCCTGTTTCTCCCCACAGATATTGTCAGGATTATTCAGTTTGCACGTCAATTCTTGTTTTTGTTTCAGATTTCCAACATCTGCATCTCTTGGTTTTCTGTTCAACTTTAAAACGGTTGGCACAAAACCGATGTTCGGCCAGCTTTGGAAAAGTGGTCAGAAATAGTCTTACCACGATGTGTGTACAGAACAAAACACGCATTCCTTGACCGGGAATAGAACCCGTGTCACGGCGGTGAGAGCGCCAAATGCTGGCTACTAGACTCCAAGGGAAGGCAGAAGGCGCCATTGCATTTATTCAGAATGAAAACACTTTTGCCTTTTCATTTCTGATCAGTCTTGCTGCAGATTAGGTCCACGTTGCCTTCGAGCTTTTACAGAGTGGGAAGAGACCGTTCGGCCCATCGTACATTGCAGCTCATCAGGCATCCATGTATTCCAGTCCCAGTTTCTAGTTTTGGATCAAAATGTTATGTGTACTGATGTTTCCAGAGCAAATATCAACGCGATTCTCACTGTGAATTTAAACGATACGAGAATGGGACTGAGGTTTGACATGGTCACACTGTGTTGTAACCACCTTGAGGAACTGAACCTCATTTTCACCCACAGAGGGAGACACACAGAAACATATCCCGGGAGGAACAGATGTCTCAGGATCATACCAGCTCCTTGTGCTTCACTTCCGCTCTCTGCTCCACCCAACAGCTTCTCTGACAAAGGCAGCTTTAGGTGGAACACTCGCCAGTTTGACAGGCAATGAGAGATGTGGAGCAGAGCTGGAATTTAAAATGGACAATAGACCTAAATGCAAGTTTTAAATTCGAAACCACACTGATCCAAACCATTCAGATCCTCAGAACCTGACAAAACAGGACCAGCCATACACCTGTCTGACATTGAGCTGTAATGGACCCAAAAGCAACATTCCATTTGAATACACACTGATCCAATCCCTGCAGCTCAAAAGAAACTAAGAAAATAGCAACTTACAACATACAATTGGTTGAACTAACACGTTACACTCGAGACATGTAGGATGTAAACCTACAATCGTCTGATTCAAAGTCAGATGTTTGATCTATTGCTTCACTAGCCGGATGCACACACACACGCTGGACACCTTTCCGTATGTGATGTAAACATGGAGATCTGGGAAATAACATTCATAAGGTGATCAACCAGCAAAGACAATCCACTTTGTGTAACACGGCCCGTCAATGGCAAAGCAAATACATTTGTCCTCAGGTACCTGCTTCTGTGTCTCCTGTTCTTCTGCTGGACGTCTCCAGCATTTTATTCACAGTCACTACGCTATCTTATGATGCACTCCACTGACATGTACTTTCATACTTGGATTTAGTGTCACTTCCAGTCAAGATCCTGAACAAATTCAGCGAGAAACCTCTGGTCATTTCCAGCATGGAATTTGGAATCAGACGATTTGAACAAAGGCTTTATTGGGGCCGCCCCATCACCGCAGATCAACGCCTCAAAACGAGCCGCTGTTAGTATCAAACTGTTCTGTACCTTCCTGCAGTAAATCAGGTTAGCACAGCTCCGCTTTCTTCACATTGAAACCAGGGCGGCAATATGAATTGTTTGGAAACTTAGAGAGAGAAACATTGCTGCTGAATAATGATGACGTGAAGATCATACACAGAGTCTGGACAGATCAGGTCACAAGTCAGCTTCAGTAGGGTCACTGGTTCGGAGTCTGAGTTTGTAATGCCCAGACCGGGATACAATTCCCAGTCAGGAAATGAAGATTTATTTCTCTTCTTGTGAGTTATCTTATTGAAAACAAACTGCTGCTTCCTCACAGAACACAGACCCAGACCAACCCAGTGATTGTTTGCATCTATCTAGAAGGACAATAGCAACAGATACACGAGAGAACTGTAACCACAAATCACCCATCTCGGACCTCGCCTTTCTGAGTTGGAAATATCTCGCTGCTCCTACAGTGCTTTTGGGTCTAGATCCTGAAACTCCATCCATAACAGTACCATGGCTGTACCTTGAGATCTTCCAGGGTTCTGTAAAGTAAGTCAACATCTCAATCTCTTGATAGAGGTGGACAGTGATTCCTATCCCATTGAATGGCGTCCTACACCACGAATGAATTTCGAACAGGGTGGTTAGATTCCCTATCGCGTGGAAACAGGCCCTTCGGCCCAACGTTGTCCCTCCAGAGAGTAACCCACACAGACCCAATTCCTTTTGGCTAATGCACCAAACACTTTTGGCAATTGTGCTTAGTAGGTCTACTCTCAAACTATCTCCGAATGTCAGACTTTTCAAAGAGCAGAAATGGTAAATAAGGGATATTGATAGACAGAGAGTGGGGGCATGTGGAAGAGAGTGAGGTAGATACACAGAGGAAATGATAGACGAGTAGAGACGCATATTGAGGGAGAGCGTGAAAATAGAAACTCTCCGTTTAAAATGGGTGCTCACTGACAGAAAGGGGAATAAAACAGAACAATTGAAGGCCAGCGTTTCACCAGCTCAAGGCAACGGAATCAGCATTACACCCGGAAAGGTCGGTTGACATTCAGAAAGTTGACATTTCTCGGCTAATGTAATATTCTGATAAATATGTTGATTTGCTCAGTGAAACTGACAATTACTTGAGCATTAAAACAAGAAAATTCACAACTAGTCTGGTTCTGTCGATCTGAAACATTAAACCTGTTTCTCTCCACAGATGCTGCCAAGTCTGCCGAGTTTCTCTATCAATTTCCGTTTCTGATTCAGGTTTCCAGCATTCTCAGTGCTTTGTTTAAAGTTACTCTGTATGAAGTATGGGACAACACTTGATCAATTGTCAGCTCCATACTTCATTCCCTGCTTCGGGAAGGCTGACCCCACGATTAATGGGACGAGGAAAACTCCACTTGCTGCAACAGTGAGAAAACTGAATCCTCACCAGGAGGCTAACAGGGAAAGCAAAAAGAAAAGGCACTGTGTGTTTTCATCAGGAAACCGCTTTTGTCTTTTCATCTGTGATCATTTTAGCTGCAGATACGTTTCTCAGTTTCTTCCGATTTTACAGACTTTCAGCCCATCTGCAGTGCGGGTCATTGGACTTCCATCTATTCTAGTCCCAGTTCCCATGAACCTGCGTTTCTGATGTTACCAGGGTGAATCTAAATGGGATTCTCCCTGTGACCTTAAATGACCCAACAATGGGACTGAAGTTGGACATGGTCACATTATGTTGTATCACCGCCGAGGAACTCAACCTCATATTAACCCACAGATGGAAACAAACAGAGGGCTCAGGATTAGTCCCGTTCCATATGCTTCCCATCCGCCAGTTTCTCCGACCAGCTCACCGCAGCTGGTCAACGAGGTCTGCAGCACAGAAAATGCCCTTCGGCCCATCAAGTCTGCACCAGTCGAAGACTGGCCCCTGACTGTTTTCATCTCCTTTTCCAACGGATGGCTCGTAGCTCCAACAAAGTTGGGATGGAATTGTTCAATTCATAGTGTCTCAACTTTCTCTGGGGATTTCTGCGTGTTTCACTCTGAAAGGCAGAGGGTTGTGGATTGCCCCCATTCCCAACCTGTCTGAAATGTCTTTTTTTCCCCTTCTCCTGTGTTTTGTATGTGAAAGAAGAAGACAGGGTGTAATCTCCCTTTTAATTTGTTGACATTACTGAATCGTAACCGGTAGGATTCCAGGCTGTGAGGGTAAAGCCGAATGAATTTCAAGTCCATTGCCTTAAACACGCATCGACGATTCCAGAACCACACTGTCCTCTTCATTTTCCAGGTGTCTCTCATTGTGGAGCTGAGGAAGAGTGAATCATTATCGGGTTGGTTTGAATCCAATCACTTCACAGTTTGTAAAAGCATTAAATTTTGGCCCATGGCGGGTCTGGTTGTATCATCCTGATAGATGGAACGGACATTCATTTAAAACCAACAACAGGAATTGCAAGAGAAACTCAGCAGATCTTACAGCATCTATTCAGAGAAAACCAGAGACAACATTTCAGAACTTCATCAGAACTCGGTAATCTCCCACAGGTCCTGCCAAACCCCTTAGATTCCACAGCAGCTTCTGTTTTTGCTTCAGATTCCAAGAATGCACAGTTCTTTACATGAACCATTAAAGCAATGCAGAAACTTCTTTGTGGATCCTCACACGAAAGGGTTCCGTTTGGAGAACATTTTCCTGACCCCACTCGACACACGAAACTGTGCAGCATCCAAAACAGATGCAGCAAGAACAACCATCGCTGTCGACCTGGGGGCTCTTGAACCAGGAACCTTTCATTGAACAGTCGAATGCGCTGAAACTTCTAACCTCACACCTTGCACGATCCTCTAAAGCAGGCTGTGACTGACTTCTCACTTCAGTCTGCCCTTCCCAGAACGCCAACTGTCATCTATCAGTTTTACTTTGCCAGACATTCATTATGGCGACATGGGAACAGTCTGATCCCACCCACTACAGACACACCCATGTCACTGGGAACCAGCTCCCCTCCAACCCGGACCATCTCCCTTCGAGCCTCCCAGTGTCTTGTGTGGTCCCGAGTTATTTCATTGATCTAGAGTCCAGATGAGATTTGTATTCCTCATGTACAGGAACGAGAATTCTTTCAATGTCTCCGATCAGTTCATGTGGTGTCCTCTTAAAGAAGGGGAACGTGTCTTGACTGTTTCTGCTCAGCCCGACAGTTCGCCCTTCTTCATTCTCCTCTGATTCCATTTCCCAAAGAGTTCCCGAAGATTCACAAAGCTGGAAACTGTGTTATACGGGTTGCACCTTTAACATTTGTGCACCTGCCAACTGACAATATTTTCCCAAAATCTCTTCACAATCCTCTGTCTTACACCGTGTCCAGGGATGAGAAGTCCCGTTTTGTGGAGAGATTCCCGAGGCTGGTGAGTTTCCCTTTGGAGTAAAGATGGTTAACCGGCAATTTCCTGCGGCTGTTTATAATGATGGGAGTGGGAACCGTGGGCCTGGGCACTTTGACGAGCAGGACCAAGTGTTACCCCTGACCAGAGGCAGTGAACAGAGGGACTGGGATTAAAGGAATCGAATGAAAAGCAGCACTTCTGCGCAGTACATTCACAGAATACTGCAGGAGCTCGATGGGTCTGGCAGTATCTGTGAAAAGAGAAACAGAAATAACGGTTTGAGTGGGGTATATTTCTGATTAAGAACTCGAGCAGCCTATGTCTAATCAAATAACGGACATGCTGTTTCTGAAGTTTGAGCGAGACTGCACCCTGCAGGGAGTTGTTCAAGATGTAGTCGGCAGGATTCGACCCTGCATGGGGAAACATCAATGGATTACTAACCCATCGCCTTAATTACTCTGGCATGAGGACCCTTGCGTTCACGTGCCTTAATATCTCTTCTAGAATGGAGAGTTGTAACCTGAAACACCAGTATTTGGCTTGTCCTGTCCGCAGCATGACCCCAGTATTCACTGTCACCCTCTCTTGGTTCAGAACGGAGGAGGATGCTGGGAGATCAAGTTGAATGACACCCACATTGATGAGAGGTAAAGGGGATGGGAAGGATCCATTTTCATGTGCAGAGAGATTCATAAACACAGCAGTGCACCGAGTGTCCTTGTGTTTGACTAACACTTACACCACCAGCTGAATTACAGCCGTTGAAGTGCTCTTGAAGAAGACTCTCCATTGGCAAATCTAATGTGAAAAATCAGCTCTAATTGGTTAATCAGATGTCAAAATATGAAATGTTTTCAAATACTCACAGCTAGCAGTAGAGAGTGTAGACCTACCTTCAGGGGTTCATTCTGCTCTGATTTACACCCAGGATAATGTGGGACTAGAGGGCCTCATCACAGCGGAAGGGGTCAAACTTTGAAGACTCTGATGGGGAGGATATTCTCTCTATGAGAGGGTAGCAAATCAGTGGAATTCTTTCCAACTGAGGGCCATCAAGGCTCGGTATTTTCACGGCTGAGATAGACAGACATTTAGTCAATTCACCATCAAGGGCCAGGGAGATAAGGCTGAGAGGGGGAGTTGAGGATTAAACAAATCAGCCCGTGATCTCATTGAAAACTCGCCGACTTGATCGGTGAAAATGCTTCCAACTGCTCTAATATCTTTGCTGTTACTTGGAAGATGCTAAACCCCACTGTAAACGAAGGAAAGCCCAAAGTTAGGAAGAGATGACTGCAGTCAAACGGAGTCACAATTATTTATTGAAAGGAAAATCAAAATGTCAATTTGCCAGATTTCTTTGCTAACGTGGGCGGTCCATTTGACCAAGGGAGCTGTTGATTTGAGTGTTCTTGGATGTGAAACAAATAAAGATCAGTGACATTTGTTTTCTGGCAAAATACATGGCCTTTTCTGATGTTCACAATGAAAGAGATGGTTTCCATGAAAAGACAGAGACTAAGTCACCTGTAAAGTAATCAATGACCAAGATATGACTCGCGATGTTCTATGGGACATATGTGATTTATTGATTATTGTTCTCCAAACTTCCTTTACAATGGAACCGGGAGTGGGAGCGGGGAAATTAAACCCAACCATGATTATTGCCATCTTTTATCACTCACACGCAGTGTTTATTTCTTGTACGTTTTATTTCACATTGTGGGTAGTGCGAGTGGGCTTGTAAACTGCATCTGCTGGAGAGTTCTTTCCTCACTGTTCCAAATCTCTTCCAAAACACATTCTACATTCTTATCTCCTGAATGAAGGTAATCTCTAACCATTGTACAAGTGTCACTAAAACCTCCCCATTTCACACGCCTCTGTATGTCACCTCCCAATATTAGTTGATACTTTACTGTGTTGCAATTGTGAATTATATGAGAAAAACAAAATAGAGACTGGTGGACCTGGGTTTCCAACGCACATTATTGCAGCCAAACCGCAGATGACTGCCCACAATCCGATCATGGAAACACACACCGATCCATCAGGCAACAAAGAATAAGCTCAGCACCAGATCAGCACCAGAAACACAACAGAAATATTTCTCTGCCCTGCTATGGTGGATGTATTTCTCAATGAGCAATCGAGAGTCACATGTGTTCCCTCAGGAGTGACGTCACACCCGGAAGTAACCTGTATCACAGACGGTCATGTGATCCAAGTACCAAGCCCCAGAAACCGAGACACTCAGTGCCCTGTGGATAGCTCCAAGGAACAGCCGTCCGTGGAGTTTATGGGTTAGTTGAACTTTGTGAATGCAGCTCGCTAGTTGTCGGCCTGTTTCTCCGATATAGTGTTTCATGCAGTCGCTGCGTGGAATCGACACAACCAGGTTTGTACATGATGGGTATTGGGTGTTGTGTTCTGGGGAGTTTTGTCTGAGTGAGGCTGTCGGTTTATGTGTCTGTTGTAACCCAGTGTGTTCAGAGGAGTCTGACCGTCAGTTCCCAAAAATTTATTTTAATAACGGGGAGTATCCTTTTCAAATTGCCTGGTGACATATCCTCGTTGGGAATTTCGTGTGTGCCAGACATCTGGGAATGAAATCGTGGGGATATCCATTCTTGGCAAAGAAATTGTGTGACAGTCCCGAATTGTCACGGACCAGCTGTCCCGAGTAGCAATCCGTCCAGACGGCAAGGTTTGGTGAGAACAGCACAATAGTAATAGGACAGGGCAAACAGAAGGCAGACCGAGAATTTCCAGAAGCAGGGCACTCATCTGCGGATTCCAGCAATAAACAGATTCATCTGGACCCAGTCTGTAACCCCAAAAACCAGAAGCAGCGGGAATGAAACCAAATCAATTCCAACTGCCCCAGGACAGCAGCGCTTCACAACAGACGCTGCAGCCCTGAGGATGGCACCCAGAAATGTGAGGAAAATGCTGCAAACCATCTTCCCAACTCCGCCAAACATTCCAACACCTACTCCAGGATACACACGGGCTCCACATCTTTCTGCTCCAAAACGCTCCAGTTTTCTGCAGCAGAGTATTGTACCCTGAACCCCCGGGAACAAGGTGAGGATAAGGAGCTGGAGCAGCGTCTCTGCTTCCTCCTGTATTGTGGAAATTAAAGGAGCTGGAGCAGCGTCACTGCTTCCTCCTGTATTATAGAAAATAAAGGAGCTGGAGCAGCGTCTCTGCTTCCTCCGGTATTATAGAAAATAAAGGAGCTGGAGCAGCGTCACTGCTTCCTCCTGTATTATAGAAAATAAAGGAGCTGGAGCAGCGTCTCTGCTTCCTCCTGTATTATAGAAAATAAAGGAGCTGGAGCAGCGTCACTGCTTCCTCCTGTAGTATAGAAAATTAAGGAGCTGGAGCAGGGTCACTGCTTCCTCCTGTATTATAGAAAATAAAGGAGGTGGAGCAGCGTCACTGCTTCCTCCTGTATTATAGAAAATAAAGGAGCTGGAGCAGGGTCACTGCTTCCTCCTGTATTATAGAAAATAAAGGAGGTGGAGCAGCGTCACTGCTTCCTCCTGTATTATAGAAAATAAAGGAGCTGGAGCAGCGTCACTGCTTCCTCCTGTATTATAGAAAATAAAGGAGCTGGAGCAGCGTCACTGCTTCCTCCTGTATTATAGAAAATAAAGGAGCTGGAGCCGCGTCACTACATCCTCCTGTATTATAGAAAATAAAGGAGCTGGAACAGCGTCACTGCTTCCTCCTGTATTATAGAAAATAAAGGAGCTGGAGCAGCGTCACTGCTTCCTCCTGTATTATAGAAAATAAAGGAGCTGGAGCAGCGTCACTGCTTCCTCCTGTATTATAGAAAATAAAGGAGCTGGAGCACCGTCACTGCTTCCTCCTGTATTATAGAAAATAAAGGAGCTGGAGCAGCGTCACTGCTTCCTCCTGTATTATAGAAAATAAAGGAGCTGGAGCACCGTCACTGCTTCCTCCTGTATTATAGAAAATAAAGGAGCTGGAGCAGCGTCACTGCTTCCTCCTGTATTATAGAAAATAAAGGAGGTGGAGCAGCGTCACTGCTTCCTCCTGTATTATAGAAAATAAAGGAGCTGGAGCAGCGTCACTGCTTCCTCCTGTATTATAGAAAATAAAGGAGCTAAAGCAGCGTCACTGCTTCCTCCTGTATTATAGAAAATAAAGGAGCTGGAGCAGCGTCACTGCTTCCTCCTGTATTATAGAAAATAAAGGAGCTGGAGCAGCGTCACTGCTTCCTCCTGTATTATAGAAAATAAAGGAGCTGGAGCAGCGTCACTGCTTCCTCCTGTATTGTAGAAAATAAAGGAGCTGGAGCAGCGTCACTGCTTCCTCCTGTATTGTAGAAAATAAAGGAGCTGCAGCAGCGTCACTGCATCCTCCTGTATTGTAGAAAATAAAGGAGCTGGAGCACCGTCACTGCTTCCTCCTGTATTATAGAAAATAAAGGAGCTGGAGCAGCGTCACTGCTTCCTCCTGTATTATAGAAAATAAAGGAGCTGGAGCAGCGTCACTGCTTCCTCCTGAATTATAGAAAATAAAGGAGCTGGAGCAGCGTCTCTGCTTCCTCCTGTATTATAGAAAATAAAGGAGCTGGAGCAGCGTCACTGCTTCCTCCTGTATTATAGAAAATAAAGGAGCTGGAGCACCGTCACTGCTTCCTCCTGTATTATAGAAAATAAAGGAGCTGGAGCACCGTCACTGCTTCCTCCTGTATTATAGAAAATAAAGGAGCTGGAGCAGCGTCACCGCTTCCTCCTGTATTATAGAAAATAAAGGAGCTGGAGCAGCGTCTCTGCTTCCTCCTGTATTAGAGAAAATAAAGGAGCTGGAGCAGCGTCACTGCTTCCTCCTGTATTATAGAAAATAAAGGAGCAGGAGCAGAGTCACTGCTTCCTCCTGTATTATAGAAAATAAAGGAGCTGGAGCAGCGTCACTGCTTCCTCCTGGATTATAGAAAATAAAGGAGCTGGAGCAGCGTCACTGCTTCCTCCTGTATTACAGAAAATAAAGGATCTGGAGCAGCGTCACTGCTTCCTCCTGTATTATAGAAAATAAAGGAGCTGGAGCAGCGTCACTGCTTCCTCCTGTATTATAGAAAATAAAGGAGCTGGAGCAGCGTCACTGCTTCCTCCTGTATTATAGAAAATAAAGGAGCTGGAGCAGCGTCACTGCTTCCTCCTGTATTACAGAAAATAAAGGATCTGGAGCAGCGTCACTGCTTCCTCCTGTATTATAGAAAATAAAGGAGCTGGAGCAGCGTCACTGCTTCCTCCTGTATTATAGAAAATAAAGGAGCTGGAGCAGCGTCACTGCTTCCTCCTGTATTATAGAAAATAAAGGAGCTGGAGCAGCGTCACTGCTTCCTCCTGTATTATAGAAAATAAAGGAGCTGGAGCAGCGTCACTGCTTCCTCCTGTATTATAGAAAATAAAGGAGCTGGAGCAGCGTCACTGCTTCCTCCTGTATTATAGAAAATAAAGGAGCTGGAGCAGCGTCACTGCTTCCTCCTGTATTTTAGAAAATAAAGGAGCTGGAGCACCGTCACTGCTTCCTCCTGTTTTATAGAAAATAAAGGAACTGGACCAGCGTCACTGCTTCCTCCTGTATTATAGAAAATAAAGGAGCTGGAGCAGCGTCACTGCTTCCTCCTGTATTATAGAAAATAAAGGAGCTGGAGCAGGGTCACTGCTTCCTCCTGTATTATAGAAAATAAAGGAGCTGGAGCACCGTCACTGCTTCCTCCTGTATTATAGAAAATAAAGGAGCTGGAGCACCGTCACTGCTTCCTCCTGTATTATAGAAAATAAAGGAGCTGGAGCACCGTCACTGCTTCCTCCTGTATTATAGAAAATAAAGGAGCTGGAGCAGCGTCACTGCATCCTCCTGTATTATAGAAAATAAAGGAGCTGGAGCAGCGTCTCTGCTTCCTCCTGTATTATAGAAAATAAAGGAGCTGGAGCAGCGTCACTGCTTCCTCCTGTATTATAGAAAATAAAGGAGCTGGAGCAGTGTCACTGCTTCCTCCTGTATTATAGAAAATAAAGGAGCTGGAGCAGCGTCACTGCTTCCTCCTGTTTTATAGAAAATAAAGGAGCTGGAGCAGCGTCACTGCTTCCTCCTGTATTATAGAAAATAAAGGAGCTGGAGCAGCGTCACTGCTTCCTCCTGTTTTATAGAAAATAAAGGAGCTGGAGCAGCGTCACTGCTTCCTCCTGTATTATAGAAAATAAAGGAGCTGGAGCAGCGTCACTGCTTCCTCCTGTATTAGAGAAAATAAAGGAGCTGGAGCAGCGTCTCTGCTTCCTCCTGTATTATAGAAAATAAAGGAGCTGGAGCACCGTCACTGCTTCCTCCTGTATTATAGAAAGTAAAAGAGCTGGAGCAGAGTCACTCCTTCCTCCTGCATTGTAGAAAATAAACGAGCTGCAGCAGCGTTACTGCTTCCTCCTGTATTATAGAAAATAAAGGAGCTGGAGCAGCGTCACTGCTTCCTCCTGTATTATAGAAAATAAAGGAGCTGGAGCAGTGTCACTGCTTCCTCCTGTATTATAGAAAATAAAGGAGCTGTAGCAGCGTCACTGCTTCCTCCTGTATTATAGAAAATAAAGGAGCTGGAGCAGCGTCACTGCTTCCTCCTGTATTATAGAAAATAAAGGAGGTGGAGCAGCGTCACTGCTTCCTCCTGTATTATAGAAAATAAAGGAGCTGGAGCAGCGTCACTGCTTCCTCTTGTATTATAGAAAATAAAGGAGCTGGAGCAGCGTCACTGCTTCCTCCTGTATTATAGAAAATAAAGGAGCTGGAGCAGCGTCTCTGCTTCCTCCTGTATTATAGAAAATAAAGGAGCATGAGCAGCGTCACTGCTTCCTCCTGTATTATACAAAATAAAGGAGCTGGAGCAGCGTCTCTGCTTCCTCCCGTATTATAGAAAATAAAGGAGCTGGAGCAGCGTCACTGCTTCCTCCCGTATTATATAAAATAAAGGAGCTGGAGCAGCGTCTCTGCTTCCTCCTGTATTATAGAAAATAACGGAGCTGGAGCAGCGTCACTGCTTCCTCCTGTATTTCAGAAAATAACGGAGCTGGAGCAACGTCACTGCTTCCTCCTGTATTATAGAAAATAAAGGAGCTGGAGCAGCGTCACTGCTTCCTCCTGTATTATAGAAAATAAAGGAGCTGGAGCAGCGTCACTGCTTCCTCCTGTATTATAGAAAATAAAGGAGCTGGAGCAGCGTCACTGCTTCCTCCTGTATTATAGAAAATAAAGGAGCTGGAGCAGCGTCTCTGCTTCCTCCTGTATTATAGAAAATAAAGGAGCTGGAGCAGCGTCTCTGCTTCCTCCTGTATTATAGAAAATAAAGGAGCTGGAGCAGCGTCACTGCTTCCTCCAGTATTATAGAAAATAAAGGAGCATGAGCAGCGTCACTGCTTCCTCCTGTATTATACAAAATAAAGGAGCTGGAGCAGCGTCTCTGCTTCCTCCCGTATTATAGAAAATAAAGGAGCTGGAGCAGCGTCACTGCTTCCTCCTGTATTATATAAAATAAAGGAGCTGGAGCAGCGTCTCTGCTTCCTCCTGTATGATAGAAAATAACGGAGCTGGAGCAGCGTCACTGCTTCCTCCTGTATTATAGAAAATAACGGAGCTGGAGCAACGTCACTGCTTCCTCCTGTATTATACAAAATAAAGGAGCTGGAGCAGCGTCACTGCTTCCTCCTGTATTATAGAAAATAAAGGAGCTGGAGCAGCGTCTCTGCTTCCTCCTGTATTATAGAAAATAAAGGAGCTGGAGCAGCGTCACTGCTTCCTCCTGTATTATAGAAAATAAAGGAGCCGGAGCAGCGTCACTGCTTCCTCCTGTATTATAGAAAATAAAGGAGCTGGAGCAGCGTCACTGCTTCCTCCTGTATTATAGAAAATATAGGAGCTGGAGCAGCGTCACACCTTCCTCCTGTATTATAGAAAATAAAGGAGCTGGAGCAGCGTCTCTGCTTCCTCCTGTATTATAGAAAATAAAGGAGCTGGAGCAGCGTCACTGCTTCCTCCTGTATTATACAAAATAAAGGAGCTGGAGCAGTGTCACTGCTTCCTCCTGTATTATAGAAAATAAAGGAGCTGGAGCAGCGTCACTGCTTCCTCCTGTATTATTGAAAATAAAGGAGCTGGAGCAGCGTCACTGCTTCCTCCTGTATTATAGAAAATAAAGGAGCTGGAGCAGCGTCTCTGCTTCCTCCTGTATTAGAGAAAATAAAGGAGCTGGAGCAGCGTCACTGCTTCCTCCTGTATTATAGAAAATAAAGGAGCTGGAGCAGCGTCTCTGCTTCCTCCTGTATTATAGAAAATAAAGGAGCTGGAGCAGCGTCACTGCTTCCTCCTGTATTATACAAAATAAAGGAGCTGGAGCAGCGTCACTGCTTCCTCCTGTATTATAGAAAATAAAGGAGCTGGAGCAGCGTCACTGCTTCCTCCTGTATTATTGAAAATAAAGGAGCTGGAGCAGCGTCACTGCTTCCTCCTGTATTATAGAAAATAAAGGAGCTGGAGCAGCGTCTCTGCTTCCTCCTGTATTAGAGAAAATAAAGGAGCTGGAGCAGCGTCACTGCTTCCTCCTGTATTATAGAAAATAAAGGAGCTGGAGCAGCGTCACTGCTTCCTCCTGTATTATAGAAAATAAAGGAGCTGGAGCAGCGTCTCTGCTTCCTCCTGTATTATAGAAAATAAAGGAGCTGGAGCAGCGTCACTGCTTCCTCCTGTATTATAGAAAATAAAGGAGCTGGAGCAGCGTCTCTGCTTCCTCCTGTATTATAGAAAATAAAGGAGCTGGAGCAGCGTCACTGCTTCCTCCTGTATTATAGAAAATAAAGGAGCTGGAGCAGCGTCACTGCTTCCTCCTGTTTTATAGAAAATAAAGGAACTGGAGCAGCGTCACTGCTTCCTCCTGTATTATAGAAAATAAAGGAGCTGGACCAGCGTCACTGCTTCCTCCTGTATTATAGAAAATAAAGGAGCTGGAGCAGCGTCACTGCTTCCTCCTGTATTATAGAAAATAAAGGAGCTGGAGCAGGGTCACTGCTTCCTCCTGTATTATAGAAAATAAAGGAGCTGGAGCAGCGTCTCTGCTTCCTCCTGTATTATAGAAAATAAAGGAGCTGGAGCAGCGTCACTGCTTCCTCCTGTATTATAGAAAGTAAAAGAGCTGGAGCAGAGTCACTCCTTCCTCCTGCATTGTAGAAAATAAACGAGCTGCAGCAGCGTTACTGCTTCCTCCTGTATTATAGAAAATAAAGGAGCTGGAGCAGCGTCACTGCTTCCTCCTGTATTATAGAAAATAAAGGAGCTGGAGCAGCGTCTCTGCTTCCTCCTGTATTATAGAAAATAAAGGAGCTGGAGCAGCGTCACTGCTTCCTCCTGTATTATAGAAAATAAAGGAGCCGGAGCAGCGTCACTGCTTCCTCCTGTATTATAGAAAATAAAGGAGCTGGAGCAGCGTCACTGCTTCCTCCTGTATTATAGAAAATATAGGAGCTGGAGCACCGTCACTGCTTCCTCCTGTATTATAGAAAATAAAGGAGCTGGAGCAGCGTCACTGCTTCCTCCTGTATTATAGAAAATAAAGGAGCTGGAGCAGCGTCACTGCTTCCTCCTGTATTATACAAAATAAAGGAGCTGGAGCAGCGTCACTGCTTCCTCCTGTATTATAGAAAATAAAGGAGCTGGAGCAGCGTCACTGCTTCCTCCTGTATTATTGAAAATAAAGGAGCTGGAGCAGCGTCACTGCTTCCTCCTGTATTATAGAAAATAAAGGAGCTGGAGCAGCGTCTCTGCTTCCTCCTGTATTAGAGAAAATAAAGGAGCTGGAGCAGCGTCACTGCTTCCTCCTGTATTATACAAAATAAAGGAGCTGGAGCAGCGTCTCTGCTTCCTCCTGTATTATAGAAAATAAAGGAGCTGGAGCAGCGTCACTGCTTCCTCCTGTATTATACAAAATAAAGGAGCTGGAGCAGTGTCACTGCTTCCTCCTGTATTATAGAAAATAAAGGAGCTGGAGCAGCGTCACTGCTTCCTCCTGTATTATTGAAAATAAAGGAGCTGGAGCAGCGTCACTGCTTCCTCCTGTATTATAGAAAATAAAGGAGCTGGAGCAGCGTCTCTGCTTCCTCCTGTATTAGAGAAAATAAAGGAGCTGGTGCAGCGTCACTGCTTCCTCCTGTATTATAGAAAATAAAGGAGCTGGAGCAGCGTCACTGCTTCCTCCTGTATTATAGAAAATAAAGGAGCTGGAGCAGCGTCTCTGCTTCCTCCTGTATTATAGAAAATAAAGGAGCTGGAGCAGCGTCACTGCTTCCTCCTGTATTATAGAAAATAAAGGAGCTGGAGCAGCGTCTCTGCTTCCTCCTGTATTATAGAAAATAAAGGAGCTGGAGCAGCGTCACTGCTTCCTCCTGTATTATAGAAAATAAAGGAGCTGGAGCAGCGTCACTGCTTCCTCCTGTTTTATAGAAAATAAAGGAACTGGAGCAGCGTCACTGCTTCCTCCTGTATTATAGAAAATAAAGGAGCTGGACCAGCGTCACTGCTTCCTCCTGTATTATAGAAAATAAAGGAGCTGGAGCAGCGTCACTGCTTCCTCCTGTATTATAGAAAATAAAGGAGCTGGAGCAGGGTCACTGCTTCCTCCTGTATTATAGAAAATAAAGGAGCTGGAGCAGCGTCTCTGCTTCCTCCTGTATTATAGAAAATAAAGGAGCTGGAGCAGCGTCACTGCTTCCTCCTGTATTATAGAAAGTAAAAGAGCTGGAGCAGAGTCACTCCTTCCTCCTGCATTGTAGAAAATAAACGAGCTGCAGCAGCGTTACTGCTTCCTCCTGTATTATAGAAAATAAAGGAGCTGGAGCAGCGTCACTGCTTCCTCCTGTATTATAGAAAATAAAGGAGCTGGAGCAGTGTCACTGCTTCCTCCTGTATTATAGAAAATAAAGGAGCTGTAGCAGCGTCACTGCTTCCTCCTGTATTATAGAAAATAAAGGAGCTGGAGCAGCGTCACTGCTTCCTCCTGTATTATAGAAAATAAAGGAGCTGGAGCAGCGTCACTGCTTCCTCCTGTATTATAGAAAATAAAGGAGCTGGAGCAGCGTCACTGCTTCCTCCTGTATTATAGAAAATAAAGGAGCTGGAGCAGCGTCACTGCTTCCTCCTGTATTATACAAAATAAAGGAGCTGGAGCAGCGTCTCTGCTTCCTCCCGTATTATAGAAAATAAAGGAGCTGGAGCAGCGTCACTGCTTCCTCCCGTATTATATAAAATAAAGGAGCTGGAGCAGCGTCTCTGCTTCCTCCTGTATTATAGAAAATAACGGAGCTGGAGCAGCGTCACTGCTTCCTCCTGTATTTTAGAAAATAACGGAGCTGGAGCAACGTCACTGCTTCCTCCTGTATTATAGAAAATAAAGGAGCTGGAGCAGCGTCACTGCTTCCTCCTGTATTATAGAAAATAAAGGAGCTGGAGCAGCGTCACTGCTTCCTCCTGTATTATACAAAATAAAGGAGCTGGAGCAGCGTCACTGCTTCCTCCTGTATTAGAGAAAATAAAGGAGCTGGAGCAGCGTCACTGCTTCCTCCTGTATTATAGAAAATAAAGGAGCTGGAGCAGCGTCTCTGCTTCCTCCTGTATTATAGAAAATAAAGGAGCTGGAGCAGCGTCACTGCTTCCTCCTGTATTATAGAAAATAAAGGAGCTGGAGCAGCGTCTCTGCTTCCTCCTGTATTATAGAAAATAAAGGAGCATGAGCAGCGTCACTGCTTCCTCCTGTATTATACAAAATAAAGGAGCTGGAGCAGCGTCTCTGCTTCCTCCCGTATTATAGAAAATAAAGGAGCTGGAGCAGCGTCACTGCTTCCTCCTGTATTATATAAAATAAAGGAGCTGGAGCAGCGTCTCTGCTTCCTCCCGTATTATAGAAAATAACGGAGCTGGAGCAGTGTCACTACTTCCTCCTGTATTACAGAAAATAAAGGAGCTGGAGCAGCGTCTCTGCTTCCTCCTGTATTATAGAAAATAAAGGAGCTGGAGCAGCGTCACTGCTTCCTCCTGTATTATAGAAAATAAAGGAGCTGGAGCAGCGTCTCTGCTTCCTCCTGTATTATAGAAAATAAAGGAGCTGGAGCAGCGTCTCTGCTTCCTCCTGTATTATACAAAATAAAGGAGCTGGAGCAGCGTCTCTGCTTCCTCCTGTATTATAGAAAATAAAGGAGCTGGAGCAGCGTCACTGCTTCCTCCTGTATTATATAAATTAAAGGAGCTGGAGCAGCGTCTCTGCTTCCTCCCGTATTATAGAAAATAACGGAGCTGGAGCAGCGTCACTGCTTCCTCCTGTATTATAGAAAATAAAGGAGCAGGAGCAGCGTCACCGCTTCCTCCTGTATTATAGAAAATAAAGGAGCTGGAGCAGCGTCTCTGCTTCCTCCTGTATTATAGAAAATAAAGGAGCTGGAGCAGCGTCACTGCTTCCTCCTGTATTATAGAGAATAGAGGAGCTGGAGCAGCGTCACTGCTTCCTCCTGTATTATAGAAAATAAAGGAGCTGGAGCAGCGTCTCTGCTTCCTCCTGTATTATAGAAAATAAAGGAGCTGGAGCAGCGTCACTGCTTCCTCCTGTATTATAGAAAATAAAGGAGCCGGAGCAGCGTCACTGCTTCCTCCTGTATTATAGAAAATAAAGGAGCTGGAGCAGCGTCACTGCTTCCTCCTGTATTATAGAAAATATAGGAGCCGGAGCAGCGTCACACCTTCCTCCTGTATTATAGAAAATAAAGGAGCTGGAGCAGCGTCTCTGCTTCCTCCTGTATTATAGAAAATAAAGGAGCTGGAGCAGCGTCACTGCTTCCTCCTGTATTATACAAAATAAAGGAGCTGGAGCAGCGTCTCTGCTTCCTCCTGTATTATAGAAAATAAAGGAGCTGGAGCAGCGTCACTGCTTCCTCCTGTATTATACAAAATAAAGGAGCTGGAGCAGTGTCACTGCTTCCTCCTGTATTATAGAAAATAAAGGAGCTGGAGCAGCGTCACTGCTTCCTCCTGTATTATTGAAAATAAAGGAGCTGGAGCAGCGTCACTGCTTCCTCCTGTATTATAGAAAATAAAGGAGCTGGAGCAGCGTCTCTGCTTCCTCCTGTATTAGAGAAAATAAAGGAGCTGGAGCAGCGTCACTGCTTCCTCCTGTATTATAGAAAATAAAGGAGCTGGAGCAGCGTCTCTGCTTCCTCCTGTATTATAGAAAATAAAGGAGCTGGAGCAGCGTCACTGCTTCCTCCTGTATTATACAAAATAAAGGAGCTGGAGCAGCGTCACTGCTTCCTCCTGTATTATAGAAAATAAAGGAGCTGGAGCAGCGTCACTGCTTCCTCCTGTATTATTGAAAATAAAGGAGCTGGAGCAGCGTCACTGCTTCCTCCTGTATTATAGAAAATAAAGGAGCTGGAGCAGCGTCTCTGCTTCCTCCTGTATTAGAGAAAATAAAGGAGCTGGAGCAGCGTCACTGCTTCCTCCTGTATTATAGAAAATAAAGGAGCTGGAGCAGCGTCACTGCTTCCTCCTGTATTATAGAAAATAAAGGAGCTGGAGCAGCGTCACTGCTTCCTCCTGTATTATAGAAAATAAAGGAGCTGGAGCAGCGTCACTGCTTCCTCCTGTATTATAGAAAATAAAGGAGCTGGAGCAGCGTCTCTGCTTCCTCCTGTATTATAGAAAATAAAGGAGCTGGAGCAGCGTCACTGCTTCCTCCTGTATTATAGAAAATAAAGGAGCTGGAGCAGCGTCACTGCTTCCTCCTGTATTATAGAAAATAAAGGAGCTGGAGCAGCGTCTCTGCTTCCTCCTGTATTATAGAAAATAAAGGAGCTGGAGCAGCGTCACTGCTTCCTCCTGTATTATAGAAAATAAAGGAGCTGGAGCAGCGTCACTGCTTCCTCCTGTATAATAGAAAATAAAGGAACTGGAGCAGCGTCACTGCTTCCTCCTGTATTATAGAAAATAAAGGAGCTGGAGCAGCGTCTCTGCTTCCTCCTGTATTATAGAAAATAAAGGAGCTGGAGCAGCGTCACCGCTTCCTCCAGTATTATAGAAACTAAAGGAGCTGGAGCAGCGTCACTGCTTCCTCCTGTATTATAGAAAATAAAGGAGCTGGAGCAGCGTCACTGCTTCCTCCTGTATTATAGAAAATAAAGGAGCTGGAGCAGCGTCACTGCTTCCTCATGTATTATAGAATATAAAGGAGCTGGAGCCGCGTCTCTGCTTCCTCCTGTATTATAGAAAATAAAGGAGCTGGAGCATTGTCTCTGCTTCCTCCTGTATTATAGAAAATAAAGGAGCTGGAGCAGCGTCACTGCTTCCTCCTGTATTATAGAAAATAAAGGAGCTGGAGCAGCGTCTCTGCTTCCTCCTGTATTAGAGGAAATAAAGGAGCTGGATCAGCGTCACTGCTCCCTCCTGTATTATAGAAAATAAAGGAGCTGGAGCAGCGTCACTGCTTCCTCCTGTATTATAGAGAATAGAGGAGCTGGAGCAGCGTCACTGCTTCCTCCTGTATTATAGAAAATAAAGGAGCTGGAGCAGCGTCACTGCTTCCTCCTGTATTATAGAAAATAAAGGAGCTGGAGCAGCGTCACTGCTTCCTCCTGTATTATAGAAAATAAAGGAGCTGGAGCAGCGTCACCGCTTCCTCCTGTATTATAGAGAATAGAGGAGCTGGAGCAGCGTCACTGCTTCCTCCTGTATTATAGAAAATAAAGGAGCTGGAGCAGCGTCACCGCTTCCTCCTGTATTATAGAGAATAGAGGAGCTGGAGCAGCGTCACTGCTTCCTCTTGTATTATAGAAAATAAAGGAGCTGGAGCAGCGTCACTGCTTCCTCCTGTATTATAGAAAATAAAGGAGCTGGAGCAGCGTCACTGCTTCCTCATGTATTATCGAAAATAAAGGAGCTGGAGCAGCGTCACTGCTTCATCCTGTATTATAGAAAATAAAGGAGCTGGAGCAGCGTCACTGCTTCATCCTGTATTATAGAAAATAAAGGAGCTGGAGCAGCGTAACTGCTTCCTCCTGTATTAGAGAAAATAAAGGAGCTGGAGCAGCGTCTCTGCTTCCTCCTGTATTAGAGAAAATAAAGGAGCTGGAGCAGCGTCACTGCTTCCTCCTGTATTATAGAAAATAAAGGAGCTGGAGCAGCGTCTCTGCTTCCTCCTGTATTAGAGAAAATAAAGGAGCTGGAGCAGCGACACTGCTTCCTCCTGTATTATAGAAAATAAAGGAGCTGGAGCACCGTCACTGCTTCCTCCTGTATTACAGAAAATAAAGGAGCTGGAGCAGCGTCACTGCTTCCTCCCGTATTATAGAAAATAAAGGAGCTGGAGCAGCGTCACTGCTTCCTCCTGTATTATAGAAAATAAAGGAGCTGGAGCAGCGTCATGCTTCCTCCTGTATTAGAGAAAATAAAGGAGCCGGAGCAGCGTCACTGCTTCCTCATGTATTATAGAAAAAAAAAAGGAGCTGGAGCAGCGTCACTGCTTCCTCCTGTATTATAGAAAATAAAGGAGCCGGAGCAGCGTCACTGCTTCCTCCTGTATTATAGAAAATAAAGGAGCTGGAGCAGCGTCACTGCTTCCTCCTGTATTATAGAAAATAAAGGAGCTGGAGCAGCGTCTCTGCTTCCTCCTGTATTAGAGAAAATAAAGGAGCTGGAGCAGCGACACTGCTTCCTCCTGTATTATAGAAAATAAAGGAGCTGGAGCACCGTCACTGCTTCCTCCTGTATTACAGAAAATAAAGGAGCTGGAGCAGCGTCACTGCTTCCTCCCGTATTATAGAAAATAAAGGAGCTGGAGCAGCGTCACTGCTTCCTCCTGTATTATATAAAATAAAGGAGCTGGAGCAACGTCTCTGCTTCCTCCTGTATTATAGAAAATAACGGAGCTGGAGCAGCGTCACTGCTTCCTCCTGTATTATAGAAAATAACGGAGCTGGAGCAACGTCACTGCTTCCTCCTGTATTATACAAAATAAAGGAGCTGGAGCAGCGTCACTGCTTCCTCCTGTATTATAGAAAATAAAGGAGCTGGAGCAACGTCTCTGCTTCCTCCTGTATTATACAAAATAAAGGAGCTGGAGCAGCGTCACTGCTTCCTCCTGTATTATAGAAAATAAAGGAGCCGGAGCAGCGTCACTGCTTCCTCCTGTATTATACAAAATAAAGGAGCTGGAGCAGCGTCACTGCTTCCTCCTGTATTATAGAAAATATAGGAGCTGGAGCAGCGTCACACCTTCCTCCTGTATTATAGAAAATAAAGGAGCTGGAGCAGCGTCTCTGCTTCCTCCTGTATTATAGAAAATAAAGGAGCTGGAGCAGCGTCACTGCTTCCTCCTGTATTATACAAAATAAAGGAGCTGGAGCAGTGTCACTGCTTCCTCCTGTATTATAGAAAATAAAGGAGCTGGAGCAGCGTCACTGCTTCCTCCTGTATTATTGAAAATAAAGGAGCTGGAGCAGCGTCACTGCTTCCTCCTGTATTATAGAAAATAAAGGAGCTGGAGCAGCGTCTCTGCTTCCTCCTGCATTAGAGAAAATAAAGGAGCTGGAGCAGCGTCACTGCTTCCTCCTGTATTATAGAAAATAAAGGAGCTGGAGCAGCGTCTCTGCTTCCTCCTGTATTATAGAAAATAAAGGAGCTGGAGCAGCGTCACTGCTTCCTCCTGTATTATACAAAATAAAGGAGCTAGAGCAGTGTCACTGCTTCCTCCTGTATTATAGAAAATAAAGGAGCTGGAGCAGCGTCACTGCTTCCTCCTGTATTATTGAAAATAAAGGAGCTGGAGCAGCGTCACTGCTTCCTCCTGTATTATAGAAAATAAAGGAGCTGGAGCAGCGTCTCTGCTTCCTCCTGTATTAGAGAAAATAAAGGAGCTGGAGCAGCGTCACTGCTTCCTCCTGTATTATAGAAAATAAAGGAGCTGGAGCAGCGTCACTGCTTCCTCCTGTATTATAGAAAATAAAGGAGCTGGAGCAGCGTCTCTGCTTCCTCCTGTATTATAGAAAATAAAGGAGCTGGAGCAGCGTCACTGCTTCCTCCTGTATTATAGAAAATAAAGGAGCAGGAGCAGCGTCTCTGCTTCCTCCTGTATTATAGAAAATAAAGGAGCTGGAGCAGCGTCACTGCTTCCTTCTGTATTATAGAAAATAAAGGAGCTGGAGCAGCGTCACTGCTTCCTCCTGTATTATAGAAAATAAAGGAGCTGGAGCAGCGTCTCTGCTTCCTCCTGTATTATAGAAAATAAAGGAGCTGGAGCAGCGTCTCTGCTTCCTCCTGTATTATAGAAAATAAAGGAGCTGGAGCAGCGTCTCTGCTTCCTCAAATATTATAGAAAATAAAGGAGCTGGAGCAGCGTCACTGCTTCCTCCTGTATTATAGAAAATAAAGGAGCTGGAGCAGCGTCACTGCTTCCGCCTGTATTATAGAAAATAAAGGAGCTGGAGCAGCGTCACTGCTTCCTCCTGTATTATAGAAAATAAAGGAGCTGGAGCAGCGTCTCTGCTTCCTCCTGTATTATAGAAAATAAAGGAGCTGGAGCAGCGTCACTGTTTCCTCCTGTATAATAGAAAATAAAGGAACTGGAGCAGCGTCACTGCTTCCTCCTGTATTATAGAAAATAAAGGAGCTGGAGCAGCGTCACTGCTTCCTCCTGTATTATAGAAAATAAAGGAGCTGGAGCAGCGTCACCGCTTCCTCCAGTATTATAGAAACTAAAGGAGCTGGAGCAGCGTCACTGCTTCCTCCTGTATTATAGAAAATAAAGGAGCTGGAGCAGCGTCACTGCTTCCTCCTGTATTATAGAAAATAAAGGAGCTGGAGCAGCGTCACTGCTTCCTCATGTATTATAGAAAATAAAGGAGCTGGAGCCGCGTCTCTGCTTCCTCCTGTATTATAGAAAATAAAGGAGCTGGAGCATTGTCTCTGCTTCCTCCTGTATTATAGAAAATAAAGGAGCTGGAGCAGCGTCACTGCTTCCTCCTGTATTATAGAAAATAAAGGAGCTGGAGCAGCGTCTCTGCTTCCTCCTGTATTAGAGAAAATAAAGGAGCTGGATCAGCGTCACTGCTCCCTCCTGTATTATAGAAAATAAAGGAGCTGGAGCAGCGTCACTGCTTCCTCCTGTATTATAGAGAATAGAGGAGCTGGAGCAGCGTCACTGCTTCCTCCTGTATTATAGAAAATAAAGGAGCTGGAGCAGCGTCACTGCTTCCTCCTGTATTATAGAAAATAAAGGAGCTGGAGCAGCGTCACTGCTTCATCCTGTACTATAGAAAATAAAGGAGCTGGAGCAGCGTCACCGCTTCCTCCTGTATTATAGAGAATAGAGGAGCTGGAGCAGCGTCACTGCTTCCTCCTGTATTATAGAAAATAAAGGAGCTGGAGCAGCGTCACTGCTTCCTCCTGTATTATAGAGAATAGAGGAGCTGGAGCAGCGTCACTGCTTCCTCTTGTATTATAGAAAATAAAGGAGCTGGAGCAGCGTCACTGCTTCCTCCTGTATTATAGAAAATAAAGGAGCTGGAGCAGCGTCACTGCTTCCTCATGTATTATAGAAAATAAAGGAGCTGGAGCAGCGTCACTGCTTCATCCTGTATTATAGAAAATAAAGGAGCTGGAGCAGCGTCACTGCTTCATCCTGTATTATAGAAAATAAAGGAGCTGGAGCAGCGTAACTGCTTCCTCCTGTATTAGAGAAAATAAAGGAGCTGGAGCAGCGTCACTGCTTCCTCCTGTATTATAGAAAATAAAGGAGCTGGAGCAGCGTCTCTGCTTCCTCCTGTATTATAGAAAATAAAGGAGCTGGAGCAGCGTCACTGCTTCCTCCTGTATTATAGAAAATAAAGGAGCTGGAGCAGCGTCTCTGCTTCCTCCTGTATTATAGAAAATAAAGGAGCTGGAGCAGCGTCACTGCTTCCTCCTGTATTAGAGAAAATAAAGGAGCCGGAGCAGCGTCACTGCTTCCTTATGTATTATAGAAAATAAAGGAGCTGGAGCAGCGTCACTGCTTCCTCCTGTATTATAGAAAATAAAGGAGCCGGAGCAGCGTCACTGCTTCCTCCTGTATTATAGAAAATAAAGGAGCTGGAGCAGCGTCACTGCTTCCTCCTGTATTATAGAAAATAAAGGAGCTGGAGCAGCGTCTCTGCTTCCTCCTGTATTAGAGAAAATAAAGGAGCTGGAGCAGCGTCACTGCTTCCTCCTGTATTATAGAAAATAAAGGAGCTGGAGCACCGTCACTGCTTCCTCCTGTATTACAGAAAATAAAGGAGCTGGAGCAGCGTCACTGCTTCCTCCTGTATTATAGAAAATAAAGGAGCCGGAGCAGCGTCACCGCTTCCTCCTGTCTTATAGAAAATAAAGGAGCTGGAGCAGCGTCACTGCTTCCTCCTGTATTATAGAAAATAAAGGAGCTGGAGCAGCGTCTCTGCTTCCTCCTGTATTATAGAAAATATTTTGGCACTCCCACCAATTTTCCGATGTCACGGCGCTCTGCACTGAATTTCCCATTTATTGTTTCCACCTAATCACTCAGTTACTGATATCCCTGTCCTAATTCCTCCATTTACTCTGCCTGAGCCCGATTCGACCATTTAAGGGTGCGCTACTCTAATTCTCCATTTCCTGTTGCCATACACCCATTCTCTAATTTAGCTCCACTGTGAACCGGGTCTTCCATTCAGTATTTCCCTGCAACAATTCTCCCATTTCGTAGTCTGCTACCAGAATTCTCAAATCTTGCAATCCCCGCATCAAATCTCCAAATTACTGATCCTAGACATATCCCCCCTTTCTTGGTGAACTGCACCAACTCCCTTATTTCGTGGTACACTGTATTGAATCTGGACCACTAATCTTTTGCAACATCTGTCCTATTTCCTGATTCACTGCCTGTGTTCTCCCAGTTGCTCCAATTCTCGAAGTTATCAGCACCCTGCACCAGGTCTCTCATTTACTGATACCCCACACCAATTCTCCAATTCAGTGTTGCTGAGCACCATTTCCCCCAATTACTGATGTCCTGAACAGGTTCAGTGTTGCCTTACCCCAATCCTCACACTGACTGATGCCCTCGCCCAATTTAGGGGTGCGCTACTCTAAATCTCCCAAAAGGTAATGTCCTGCCCCAATTCTCCCATTAAGTGCAACACAGCATAACTCACCCAATTAACATTGAACTGCACTAATTCACCCATTATCTGATGGTCTGTTGCAAATTCTCACATTTCGATAAGCTCTTTCCCAACTTTTCCATTTCGTAGTTTCTTGCAATGATTCTCCATTTAGTGCAGAGCTTACAAGAATTTTTACATTTGGACGTGGACAATTTGGTCGGAAGGGTCTGTTTCCGTGCTGTACGTCTCTAATGCTGTAATTAGCGCTTTCCTTTCCTGCACCTATTCTCCCATTTCCCAATCCTGCACTAAATCGGGAATTTCACCAACTCTCCCAGTGATGTTATCCTGCCCCAGTCCTCCCACTTAGAATTTAACGACACCTGCATGACTTCTCCAATTATTGTTGCTCTGCATCAATTCCTTCCATTTAGTTGTTCCCTGATACACATTTCCAACGTACAGATTCCCTGCTGATTATATTTGTTCATTTGGTGATGCACTGACCTGACTCTCCAATTTACCGATGCTTCCAACATTTCTTTTTATTGATTCCCTGGCCCCGATTCCCCAATATAGACATGCTCTGCTCCAATTTTCTAACATATAGACACTCCTACCAATTTTCCAATGTAAGGGCACTGTGCACCAGATCTCCCTTTTGTTGAAACCCACCAAATCTCGAATTGACTCATACTCCTGTACTCCCTCTTCTCCTTACTGATGCCCGAGCCCGATTCTACCATTTAAGGGTGCGCTACCCTAATTCTCCCATTCCCTGTTGCCATACACCCATTCTGTAATTGAGCTCCACTGTGCACCAGGTCTTCCATTCAGTATTTCCCTGCAACAATTCTCCCATTTAGTTGACTGCTGACAGAATTCTCTAATCTTGACAATCATATCTCCAAATTCCCCAAACTGCAAATATCCCCCCCCCCCCCCTTCGTGGCGAACTGCACCAACTCCCCCATTTCGTGGTACACTGTATTGAATCTGGACCATTAAGCCTTTTCAACATTTGTCCTATTTCCTGATTCACTGCCCGCATTCTCCCATTTGCTCCAATTCTCGAAGGTATCAGCACGCCCACCAGCACTCTTATTTACTGATACCCCACACCAATACTCCAATTCAGTGTTGCTTAGCACCGTTTCCCCCAATTACTGATGTCCTGAACAAGTTCTCCACTCAGTGTTGCCTTACACCGATCCTCCTAGTGAATGATGCCCTCGCCCAATTTAGGGGTGCCCTACTCTAAATCTCCCTGTCCCAATTCTCCCATTTAGTGAAACACAGCATAACGCACCTATTTAGTGGTGAACTGCACTAATTCTCCCATTATCTGATGCCCTGTTGCAAAATCTCACATTTCGAGAAGCTCTTTCCCAACTTTTCCATTTAGTAGTTTCTTGCAATGATTCTCCAATTTAGTGAAGAGCTGCCAGGAATTCTTAAATTTAAGCATGGACAGGTTGGATTGAAGGTTCTGTTTCCGTGCTGTACATCTCTCAGTCTGTAATTAGTGCTCCGCTTCCCTGCACCAATTCTTCCATTTCCCAATCCTGCACTAATTCGGGAATTTCACCAACTCACCCAATGAGGTTATCCTGCCCCAATCCTCCCACTTAGAATTGCATGAATTCTCCAATTATTGTTGCCCTGCATCAATTCCTTCCATTTAATTGTTCCCTAAACTACATCTTCCACGTACGGGTGACCTGCTGATTTGTTTTATTTCGTGATGCACTGAACTGAATCTCCAATTTACCGATGCTGCAACATTTCTTCTTTTTATTGAATCCCTGGCCCCTATTCCCCAATTTAGACATGCTCTACTCCAATTTTCCAATATATTGGCACTCCCACCAATTTTCTAATGTAACTGCACTGTGCAACAGATCTCCAAATTATTGTTTCCCACGAAATCTCCCATTTACTCATATCCCTGTACTAATTCTCCCATTTACTGGTGCCTGAGCCCGATTCTGCCATTTAAGGGTGCGCTCTACTCTAATTCTCCCATTTACTGTTGCAATGCACCAATTCTCGAATTGAGCTCCACTGTGCACCAGGTCCCTCATTTCCTGATGTCCCGCATCAATTCTCCAATTCTTTGTTGCCTCGTACCATTTCCGTGGTTCTGTTCGCCGAGCTGGGAATTTGTGTTGCAGACGTTCCGTCCCCTGTCTCGGTGAGATCCTCAGTGTTTGGAAGCCTCCTGTGAAGCGCTTCTGTGATCTTTCCTCCGGCAATTATAGTGGTTTGAATCTGCCGCGTCCGTTGTCAGTTCCAGCTGTCCGTTGCAGTGGCCGATATATTGGGTCCAGGTCGATGTGCTTATTGATTGAATCTGTGGATGAGTGCCATGCCTCTAGGAATTCCCTGGCTGTTCTCTGTTTGGCTTGTCCTATAATAGTAGTGTTGTCCCAGTCGAACTCATGTTGCTTGTCATCTGTGTGCGTGGCTACTAAGGATAGCTGGTCATGTCGTTTCGTGGCTACTTGGTGTTCGTGTATACGGATCGTAAGCTGTCTTCCTGTTTGTCCTATGTCGTGTTTTGTGCAGTCCTTGCATGGGATTTTGTACGCTACGTTGGTTTTGCTCGTGTTGGGTATCGGTTCCTTCGTTCTGGTGAGTTGTTGTCTGAGCGTGACTGTTGGTTAGTGTGCTGTTATGAGTCCTAGTGGCCTCAGTAGTCTGGCTGTCAGTTCGGAAATGCTCCTGATGTATGATAACATGGCTAGTCCTTTGGGTTGTGGTTCGCTGTCTTTCCCTTAGGCATCTGTTGATGAAATTGCGCGGGTATCCGTTTTTGTCGAATACATTGTATAGGTGTCCTTCTTCCTCTTTTTGCTGTTCTGGTGTGCTGCAGTGTGTTGTGGCCCTTTTGAATAGTGTCTTGATGCAACTTCTTTTGTGTGTGTTGGGCTGGTTGCTTTCGCAGTTCAGAACTGGGTCTGTGTGTGTGGCTTTCCTGTATACCTGAATTCACCACAAAGGTGTACAGGAAAGCCACACACACATTCCCACATCAAGTATTGTCCTGTCAGAATGCTCCCATTTAGTGCTACACTGCACCAGTTCTCCCATTTACCGCTAAATGAAACTCTCCCATTTGGTTCTAACTGAACTAATTTGACAATATCAGATCCCTGTTCCAAATTCTCTTATTTCGATAAGCCCTTGCCCAATCCTTCCATTTAGTATTTCCTTGGAAAGATTCTCCAAATTCGTGGAGCGCTGCCAGAATTCTAAAATTGAGTTATAGACAAGTTGGAGTGAAGTGTCTGTTTCCATGGTGTACATCTCTATGATTGTATGACTCTATTTATGGCTCCGCTGCTCTGCACCATTTCTCCCATTTACCAATCCTGCACAAATCCTGAAACTACACCAACTCTCCCTTTGAGAATTATCCTGCCCTATTTAAAAGCCCCTGCATACATTCTCCCATTATTGAATCCCTGCTTCAGTTCCTTCCATTTAATTGTTCCCTGAATCACTTCTTCCACGTACGGATGCCCTGCTGAATGGTTTTCATTGAGTGATGCACTGAACTGAATCTCTAATTTACCGAACCTTGCAACATTTCTTTCTATTGATTCCCTGGCCCCGATTCCCCAATCAGGAATAGGTTCTTGTTGTACTTTTGAAACTGGTGTCATAATTTCAAACTTGTATGTTGGGGTAGTAGAATTACCCTTTGGGTAGAGAACTGGCTCGAAGGTAGAAGACAGAGGGTGGTGGGGGAGGGTTGCTTTTCAGACTGGAGGCCTGTGACCAGCGGTGTGTTACAAGGATTGGTGCTGGGTCCACTGTTGTTTTGTCATTTATATAAATGATTTGGATGTGACCAGAGGAGGAATGGATAGTAAGTTTGCAGATGACAGTAAAATTGGAAGTATCAAGGACAGCGAAGATGGTTACCTCAGAGTGCAACAGGATCTTGATCAGATGGGCCAATGGGCTGAGGAGTGGCAGATGGAGATTAATTTAGATAAATGTGAGGTGCTGCATTTTGGAAAGGCAAAAGAGAGCAGGACTTATTCACTGAATAGCAAGGTGCTAGGGATGTTGGTAAACAAATAGACCTGGAGTACAGCTTCATCGATCGTTGAAGGTGGACAAACATTTCGATCGGATAGTGAAGAATGCTTGTGGCATTTTTGTCTTTATTGCTCAGTTAATTGGGTAAAGGAGTTGGGAGGTGATGTTGCGGTATTGGTTCAGCCACGTTTGGTATATAATGTGCAATTCTGGACTCCCTCCGAAAAGAAGGGTGTTGTGAAACTTGAAAGGGTTCAGAAAAGATTTACATGGATTATGCCAAGGTTGGAGGGTTTGTGCTGGAGGTTAAGACTGTATAGGTTGAGGCTATTGTCCCTGGAGCGTCAGTGGCTGAGGGGTAATGTAATAGAGGTTCCCAAAATCATGAAGGACCCTCAATAGGATAAAAAGGCAAGGTGATTTCCCTGTGGTGGGGGAGTCCAGAAGCAGATGGCATGTGTTAAAGTTGAGAGGGGAAACATAAAAGGGACCTAAGGGGAACATTTTTCAAGCAGCGGGCACTGTGTCCATGAGCTGCCAGAGGAAGTAGTGGAGGCTGGTACAATTACAACATTTAAAAGGTATCTGGGTGGGTGTAGGAATTAAAAAGGGTTCAGAGGAACATGGGCCAAATTCTGACAAATAGGATCAGATTTACATCGGATATCAGTTCAGCATGGATGTGTTGGACTGAATGATTTGTTTCTGAGCTTATATTGCTCTGAGTGGGTTGAGCTCCGGATTGTAGATTTATGAAGCAGAAAATAAAGTATGGCACAGAGTTAGACAGATAAATCCTGCTGATCTCATCAGCTTTATCCTGTTTCCCTGATCCTCCTCCTTCAATGAATGCATGTTTCAGATCCTCATTCAGAATTCCTGAAGCTCTGTAACTGGCCTGGAACAATGTGTGGAAAGTCCTATTGCAGTCCACACGAGGTACCTTTCCCACTGCCCTGCTCCCACGGCCTGCAATGCTGCAGACTGAGCAGACAACCCGAAGCACAATGATGAGCTCCTTCCGGCCCACGGCCCTCCTTCTCACTGAATGAAGACAATCACCAGAAGCAGAATCCAGCTCTTGTTTGAGCCTTGAATACCTGACTCTGTCTCACTGAGTGAAGATTGGACTCAGAAACAGAAATGAAATCAACTTCCTATCTGCATTGTGTCACTCTTTAAGATCTCTGTGTGTCTGAGTTCAGGTCATTTGATTGGAGACTGTGGATAGTGGGTCCCCAGTGAAATGGAAAGGATGGTGGAGGAGCTCACTGAGGGACATCTCTCAAAGAGAGAATCAGAAAGATGGTATTCAGCATTGGAAGGGTTTAAGGGGAATTGATGGCTCAGAAAAATGTTATAGTGATGTTTGTAAAACTTAGGACTCTGAGTGTTTTGAGGCTGGAGTTTATTTTATCCTTGTGCAGATTTGACACATTCACCCTCCCTCCCCACCACTACAGAAGCTGTTGGAACTGTTCAGTGTTTCCAGCGGCTTCTGTAATTATTTCAGGTTCCTGACGGGAGCAGTCTCTCACTTTTCGAACAAAACAAACCCATCCTTGTGCTGTACCCAATATTTCAATAAGAAATGGGAAGCAGCAGAGGGGAAAGCTTCCGAGATGCCGAGCAATGCTGCCCGGTTCCACACTGCAATTCACAGGAACCATCGCCAGGAAAAGCTCTTTTCTCTGTGAACAAACGGAATATCAAGGAGTCGGATTGGGGAATATATCCTCTCACAGAAACAGGAACAGGGAGATGCCATTCCCTCTGAAATAAACACAGGCCATGCTGAGAAATCTGATAAGGTCAGGCAGCATCTATAGGGAGAAGGGAAAGGTTACCCCGTGTGTTATGAGGGTGGGGGGATTCAGCCGAGCGGAAGGAAGTTAGAAAAGTAATGATTTCTGAGGAATTGGAATGGGGGTAACGCTGAAGAAAGAATGAGATGGTTTGTAATAGGGTAGGGGCTGCAGAGATTTAATGATAAACGGGTTCATGGAACCAAATCCAAAGGGATTGGGAATAAGTTCATTAAACATCTGAGAGCTCAGGAAATGTGAGCAGGAGGAGGCTGTACAGCCTGTTTAAACTGTTCAGTCTGTTCTGGCAGTCAATCCAATCAGAGCTGGTTTGACATTTCAAATCCGGTTTCCTATCCACTCCCCATATCCCGTGACTCCCTGAGACCCCGGCAATCTGTCTATTCCAATCTGAAATGTACTCAGTGAGGGAGCATCCACAATCCTCAGGGAGAGAGAATATTAAAGACTCAGAGGCCTTAGAGTGAAGCGCTGTCTCCTCATCTCAGTCCCAATTAACGTGCCCCTTACCCTGAGAGGGTGGTAATCAAACCCGAATGAACTGCGGATGCTGTAACATTAACGCTGATTTCTCTGCACAGATGCTGCCTGACCTGCTGAGCTTTTCCAGCAACTCCTGAGACTGTGTTATTGTGTTTCAGATTCCCAGACCCACAGGATTAATTTCTCAGCATCTCCCCTCTCAAGCCTCATCACAATCTGATACATTCAAATGAAATCGCCTTTCAATTTTCTCGAATATAGACCCAATTTATTCAGAAGCTCAGCCCTGGAGCACACGGGTCCCAAATACTGAGCTTTATTTTGTGGTTCTGTTCGCCGAGCTTGGAATTTGTGTTGCAGATGTTCCGTCCCCTGTCTAGGTGACATCCTCAGTGTTTGGGAGCCTCCTGTGAAGCGCTTCTGTGATCTTTCCTCCGGCATTTGTAGTGGTTTGAATCTGCCGCTTCCGGTTGTCAGTTCCAGCTGTTTGCTGCAGTGGTCGGTATATTGGGTCCAGGTCGATGTGCTTATTGATTGAATCTGTGGCCCTTTTGAATAGTGTCTTGATGCAACTTATTTTGTGTGTGTTGGGGTGGTTGCTTACATAGTTTAGGATTTGGTCTGTGTGTGTGTCTTTCCTGTATCCCTTTGTGGTGAATTCTCCGTTCGGTGTTCTCTGTACCATCACGTCTAGGAATGGGAGTTGGTTGTCCTTTTCTTCCTCTCTAGTGAATCGGATTCCTGTGAGTGTGGCGTTGATGATTCGGTGTGTGTTCTCTATTTCTGTGTTTTTAATGATTAAAAAGGTATCATCTACATATCTGACCCAGAGTTTGGGTTGAATTTGCAGTAAAACTGTTTGTTCTAATCTTTGCATTACCGCTTCTGCTATGAGTCCAGAGATCGGTGAGCCCATGGGTGTGCTGTTGATTTGTTCATATATTTGGTTGTTGAATGTGAAGTGTGTTGTGAGACACAGGTCCAGTAGTTTGCGTATGCCGTCTTTGTTGATAGGTTCCCCGTCCTGTTGTCTGTTCTGTATTTCCAGCAGGTTGGCTATTGTTTCTCTGGCTAGGGTTTTGTCGATAGAGGTTAACAGTGCCGTTACATCGAATGAGACCATAGTTTCTTCCTTGTCAATGTGTATATTTCAAAAGGGCCACAATACACTGCAGCACACCAGTACTGCAAAAAAAGAGGAAGAGGAATACCTATACAAGGTATTTGCCAAAAACGGATACTCCCGCAATTTCATCAACAGATGCCTAAGGGAAAGACAATGGAATGAGGACATACCACAACCCAAAGGACTAGCCACACTACCATATATCAAGAACATTTCCGAACTGACAGCCAGACTACTGCGACCACTCGGACTCATAACAGCACACAAACCAACAGCCACGCTCAGACAACAACTCACCAGGACGAAGGACCCGATACCCAACATGAGCAAAACTAATGTAGTGGACAAAATCCCATGCAAGGACTGCACAAAACACGACATAGGACAAACAGGAAGACAGCTAACGATCTGCTTCCAAGAACACCAACTAGACATGAAACGACACGCCCAGCTATCCTTAGTAGCCACAAACACAGATGACAAGCAACATGAATTTGACTGGGACAACACTACTATTATAGGACAAGCCAAACAGAGAACAGCCAGGGAATTCCTAGAGGCATGACACTCATCCACAGATTCAATCAATAAACACATCGACCTGGACCCAATATATCGGCCACTACAACGGACAGCTGGAACTGACAACCGGAAGCGGCAGAGACAGGCCACTATAAATGCAGGAGGAAACAGCACAGAAGCTTCACAGGAGGCTCCCAAGCACTGAGGATGTCACCTAGACAGGGGACGGAACGTCTGCAACACAAATTCCCAGCTCGGCGAACAGAACCACAACAACGAGCATTTATTTATTTATAAACATGATTTATTTATAAACATAAATAATATTACATATAATAAATAACAAATATTTATGATAATAAATATAATAATGATCTGTAATTCAGTGTGGAAACCCAACAAGTGACTAAAAAATTTTAAAACTGTACTCTGCTGGTTTATCCTTCTTATTACATCATTGTCTTCCCTTCTGTAGTTGATCTCCTTGCCTCGATTTTCATTTTAACCTCATTTAACCAATTTACCAATTTATGCTTGTCTAACTTTAAAGCCTGTTCCTAACTGTACATTTTGGAATCTTAATTGTCATAATCTGAAAGCTACTTTTAAGATTTGAATTTTCAGCTAATCAAAAATTGCAAGAGGAGAATAACTAAATCGGTGATTTGTCTCATTCACTTGTCCTGGTCACTGTATCACATGGTTGTGACATTATGGAGCTTGCCAGCTCCATGGCAACGTGGCAGTGATGCTACAAAAGAAAGTGGTTGGTATACCACCCTATTCCTCGATATGTTTGCCTGTCCCTATTTCCCAAAGGTTGGAATGCTGGGTGACAGCAATACCTGTTTAAGTCAGGCAGTAGTTCTTTTTCATCCGTTAGGGACACCTAATGATATGGATAGAATTCAGTTTGAATTTCTGAAGAGAGCACTGATTGGAGTGGTACCAAGCAGACTTTATGTATTACTAAGTGGGGATCCAGCTGAAGAAGATGATGGAAAATAAGTTTTCAGTTATTTTTGTGGATATTGGAGGATCACCAGAGCTTAGTTCTCATTGTCTTGTTTTGAGAGCAGATCTCCTCTGTTTAATATATCAATGAATATTATTTTTACAATATATATACCTAAGTATTATACAACATTTTATTTTCTTATTTAATTTATATATATATATAAAATTCATTTATTCAGTATTTAATATTTAAAATGTAAAATACATACAGTTCGCAACTTTGAAATCCACGATAATTACCTAGTTTTAGTCCCTTAATTTAAATCCAAAATTAAGTTCCTTAAGTAGTCCTGACTGGTCATTGCTCCATTATAATGCTATAGGTCGTGAAATAACTGGAGCTGCGTTGAACGCATTTGTTTAATCAAATTAAAAAAAACTTCTAATGTATGCATAATGGCCACATGCAAGGACACAGATATTAACCTTGGGATTTTCTTTTGATGATTTATCGCAATCTAATGTTGAATTGAAACTTCAACTGTATTGAGGGAGTGGACTTCCTGACTAAATCTATGGCTGGCACATCATAATCACCAATGAAACACATCAGTCTTAACATTAAGTGGAAACAAATGAGTCTGAAACAAAAAAAGTTATAATGTTGTTTTCCTCCGTATAAAGCTGATTTGAAATCTAATAAGGTTGGCTTTCATGTAAGGATAACAGAGATTAGTTAGAAGCTGACAGGAAGGCAGGCATGACCTGTAAAAAGAACAGGAATTAATATTTTATTTCATAATCATTAAAAATCCTGAACCTTAAAAAGAAATCATGTTAAATTTCCATAATAGAAATCAGATTCAAAACAGTCCTGGTTCTCAAGCTCCAGGGAACAAAGTACAAACATTCAATCACCAAGTGTGCATTCAAACCGAATCACAAAGGGTTAAACTTTCTACCAGCTCTACAGCTCCTTTTCCTCTCTCTCACACACACACCATATCACAGTTTTTAGCTTGGGAGATTAGTCTGATAAATCCTGGCTGTGGCATCATTGCTTAACCAAGTGTGGAAGAATTGTTACTGCTGGCCAGCCTTATCTTTTAACACATCAAGAAAGAACAGCCACCTTCCATATTCCATCAACAAAGAATAATCACCTAAACAAACAAACAAAAGCAATAAAACAAGACAAGCCGAGCTGGACAGATGCAACAGGTACAACAAACAACAAAACTAATGAGTGTCCAACCATCGAACCTTTGAGTGGGATTATTTTGTGAAAAACTGGTGATTCATCCTCTGTCTCTTCCACAAGGCCCTAATAGAATGATGCAGTTGATTGGGGGGGGGGGGGGGGGGGCTCCAAGCCAGCCTAGATGGTTTGTTTAGACTGCTGTAACTACAGAGAGAGACAAGCAGTTTAATAGCATAGAATTATACTAAGCATTAATAGCATTTAAATTCCAAGTTCTGAATTATTGGTGCTGGAAGAGCACAGCAGTTCAGGCAGCATCCAAGTTGCTTCGCAATCGACGTTTCGGGCAAAAGCCCTTCATCAGGAATAAAGGCAGTGAGCCTGAAGCATGGAGAGATAAGCTAGAGGAGGGTGTGGTGGGGAGAAAGTAGCATAGAGTACAATGGGTGAGTGGGGGAGGGGATGAAGGTGACAGGTCAGGGAGGAGAGGGTGGAGTGGATAGGTGGAAAAGAAGATAGGCAGGTCGGACAAGTCCGGACAAGTCATGGGGACAGTTACTGAGCTGGAAGTTTGAAACTAGGATGAGGTGGGGGAAGGGGAAATGAGGAAACTGTTGAAGTCCACATTGATGCCCTGGGGTTGAAGTGTTCCAAGGCGGAAGTTGAGTCGTTCTTCCTCCAGGCGTCTGGTGGTGAGGGAGCGGCGGTGAAGGAGGCCCAGGACCTCCATGTCCTCGGCAGAGTGGGAGGGGGAGTTGAAATGTTGGGCCACGGGGCGGTTTGGTTGATTGGTGCGGGTGTCCCAGAGATGTTCCCTAAAGCGCTCTGCTAGGAGGCGCCCAGTCTTCCCAATGTAGAGGAGACCACATCGGGAGCAACGGATACAATAAATGATATTAGTGGATGTGCAAATAAAACTTTGATGGATGTGGAAGGCTCCTTTAGGGCCTTGGATAGAGGTGAGGGAGGAGGTGTGGGCGCAGGTTTTACAGTTCCTGCAGTGGCAGGGGAAAGTGCCAGGATTGGAGGGTGGGTTGTAGGGGGGCGTGGACCTGACCAGGTAGTCACGGAGGGAACGGTCTTTGCGGAAGGCATAAAGGGGTGGGGAAGGAAATATATCCCTGGTGGTGGGTTCTGTTTGGAGGTGGCAGAAATGTCGGCGGATGATTTGGTTTATGCGAAGGTTTGTAGGGTGGAAGGTGAGCACCAGGAGGGTTCTGTCCTTGTTACAGTTGGAGGGGTGGGGTCTGAGGGTGGAGGTGCGGGATGTGGAAGGGCATCTTTAACCACGTGGGCAGGGAAATTGCGGTCTCTAAAGAAGGAGGCCATCTGGTGTGTCCTATGGTGGAACTGGTCCTCCTGGGAGCAGATACGGCGGAGGCGGAGGAATTGGGAATACGGGATGGCATTTTTGCAAGAGGTAGGGTGGGAAGAGGTGTAATCCAGGTAGCTATGGGAGTCGGTGGGTTTGTAAAAAATGTCAGTGTCAAGTCGGTCGTCATTAGTGGAGATGGAGAGGTCCAGGAAGGGGAGGGAGGTGTCAGAGATGGTCCAGGTAAATTTAAGGTCAGGGTGGAATGTGTTGGTGAAGTTGATGAATTGCTCAACCTCCTCACGGGAGCACGAGGTGGCGCCAATGCAGTCATCAATGTAGCGGAGGAAGAGGTGGGGAGTGGTGCCGGTGTAATTACGGAAGATCAACTGTTCTACGTAGCCAACAAAGAGACAGGCCCACGTATGGGCCCCAGCTATGCCTAACCCTCACCCTAACCCTATCACATGTTCCAGAGCCTAGCCCCTGGTTTAATCCAGCCTATCCCACACTCTCATGCACTTTGTTTCAGACCCTAACCCCTGGATTATTCCGGCCTCCCCACACTCTCATGCACTTTGTTTCAGACCCTAACCCCTGGATTATTCCGGCCTATCCCACACTCTCAGACACCATGTGTTCCAGGCCCTAATGCCTGCATTAATCCGGCCTATCCCACACTCCCAGCTATCTTGTTCCAGACACTAACCCCGGGATTGAATCGGCCTTCCCCATATTTTCTGGCACTTTGTACCAGACCCTAACCCCTGGATTAATCTGGCCTATCCTACACTCTCAGACACTGTGTTCCAGACCCTAATGCCTGCATTAATCCAGCCTATCCCACACTCCCAGCTACCTTGTTCCAGACACTAACCCCGGGATTGAATCGGCCTTCCCCATATTTTCTGGCACTTTGTACCAGACCCTAACCCCTGGATTAATCCGGCCTATCCTTCTCCTGCAGACACTGCATTCCAGACCCACACTGCTGGATTAATCCGGCCTATCCTACACTCTCAGACACTGTGTTCCAGACCCTAACTCCTGCATTAATCCAGTCTATCCCACACTCTCAAATGCTGTGTCCCAGACCTTAACCCCTGGATTAATCTGGCCTATCCCACACTCTCAGACACTGTGTTCCAGGCCCTAACCCCTGCATTAATCCAGTCTATCCCACACTCTCAAATGCTGTGTCCCAGACCTTAACAACTGGATTAATCCGACCGATTCCACACTCTCAGAAATTGTGTCCAAGATCCTAACCCCTGGATTAATCCGGCCTTTCCCACACTCTCAGACACTGTGTTCCAGACCCTAACCCCTGGATTAATCTGGCCTTTCCCACACTCTCAGAAACGTTGTCCCAGATCCTAACCCCTGGATTAATCCGGCCTTTCCCACACTCTCAGGCACATTTTTCCAGAACCTAAGGCCTGCATTAAACCGGCCTCCCCACACTCAGGCACTGTGTTCCAGAGACTGACCATTGGATTGACTCGGCCTATACAACACTCTCAGACACTGAGTTCCAGACCCTAAATCCAGGATTATTCCGGCATCCCCACACTCTCAGGCACTTTGTTCCAGATCCTAACCCCTGGATTAATCCGGCCTGCCCCACAATCTCAGAAACTGTATTCCAGACCCTAACCCATGGATTAATCTGGCCTTTCCCACACTCTCAGACACTGTTCCAGATCCTAACCCCTGGATTAATCCGGCCTATCCTACACTCTCAGACACTGTTCCAGATCCTAACCCCTGGATTAATCCGGCCTATCCCACACTCTCAGACACTTTGCGCCAGACCCTAACCCCCGGATTAATCCGGCCTCTCCCACAATCTGAGAAACTGTGTTCCAGACCCTAACCCCCGGATTAATCCGGCCTCTCCCACAATCTCAGACACTGTGTTCCAGACACTAACCATTGGATTGACCCGGATTATTCCACACTCTCAGACACTGTATTCCAGGCCTTAACCCCTGGATAGAAACAGCCTGTCCCACAATCTCAGGGACTGTATTCCATACACTAACCCTTGGATTAATCCAGCCAATCCTACACTCTCAGGCACTGTTCCAGATCCTAACCCCTGGATTAATCCGGCCTTTCTCACACTCTCAGACACTGTGTTCCAGACCTAACCCCTGGATTAATCTGGCCTTTCCCACGCTCTCGGACACTGTGTTACAGACCCGAACCCCTGGATTGACCCGGCCCATCCCACACTCTCAGGTACTGTGTTCCAGGCCCTAACCCCTGGATTAATCCGGCCTAACCCACACTCTCAGGCACTTTGTTCCAGAACCTAACCCCTGGATTGACCTGGCCTATCCTACACTCTCAGACACTGTGTTCCAGACCCGAACTCCTGCATTAATCCAGCCTATTCCACACCCTCAAATGCTGTGTTCCAGATTCTAACCCCTGGATTAATACGGTCTATCTCACATTCGAAGTCTCTGTGTTCCAGACGCTAACCCCTGGATTTTTCCAGCCTACCCCACACTCTCAGACAGTTTGTTCCAGACCGTAACCTACGTACTAATCCGGCCTATGCCACACTCTCAGACATTGTGTTCCAGACCCTAAACCCTGGATTAATCCGGCCTCCCCACACTCTCAGACACTGTATTCCAGACACTAACCCCTGGATTAATCCGGCCTATCCCACACTCTCAGACACTGTATTCCACACACTAACCCCTGGATTAATCCAACCTATCCTACACTCTCAGGCACTGTGTTCCAGACCCTCACCCCTGGATTTATCCAGTTTACCCTACACTCACGGACACTGTGTTCCAGACACTAACCCCTGGATTAATCCGGCCTATCCCACACTCTCTGGCTCTTTGTTCCAGACCCTAACACCTGTTTTAATCCGGCATGTCCCACACTCACAGACACTTTGTTCCAGACCCTAACCACTGGATTGGCCCACTCTCCCCACACTCTCAGACACTGTATTCCAGACACAAACCCCTAGATTAATCCGGCCTATCCCACACTCTCCGGCACTTTGTTCCAGACCCTTACCCCTGTTTTAATCCGGCATGTCCCACACTCTCAGGGACTGTATTCCACACACTAACCCCTGGATTAATCCGGCCTATCCCACACTCTCCAGCACTTTGTTCCAGACCCTAACCCCTGTTTTAATCCGGCATGTCCCACACTCTCAGGCGCTGTGTTCCAACCCTAACCCCTAGACTAAACTGGCCTATCCCACACTCTCAATCACAGTGTTACAGACCCTAATCCCTGGATTACGCCGGCCTATCCTACACTCTCGGACATAGTGTTACAGACCCTAATCCCTGGATTAATCCGGCCGGTCCCACACTGTCAGACACTGTATTCCAGACACTAACCCCTGGAATATTCCAGCCTACCCCACACTCTCAGACACTGTATTCCAGACGCTAACCCCTGGATTGACCCAGCCTATCCCACACTCTCAGACACTGTGTTCCAGACCCTAACCCCTGGATTAATCCGGCCTATCCCACACTCTCAGACACTGTGTTCCAGACCCTAACCCCTGGATTTATCCAGCCTATCCCACACCCTCAGACACTGTGTTCCAGACCCTAACCCCTGGATTAATCCAGCCTATCCCACACTCTCATGCACGGTGTTCCAGACCTACACCATTGGATTGACCCGGCCTATCCCACACCCTCAGACACTGTGTTCCAGACCCTAACCCCTGGATTAATCCGGCCTACCCCACACTCTCAGACACTGTGTTCCAGACCCTAACACCTGGATTAATCCGGCCTATCCCACACTCTCATGCACGGTGTTCCAGACCTACACCATTGGATTGACCCGGCCATCCCACACGCTCAGACACTCGGTTCCAGACCCTAACTCCTGAATTAATCCGGCCTCCCCCACACTCTCAGACACTGTGTTCTAGAACCTAACCCCTGGGGTAATCTGGCCTATTCCATACTCGGGCACTGTGTACCAGACCCTAACTCCTGGCGTAATCTGGCCTATCCCACATTCTCAGGCACTTTGTTCCAGACCCTAACCCCTGTATTAATCCAGCCTATCCCACACTCTCAGGCACTTTGTTCCAGACCCTAACCCCTGGATTAATCCGGCCGATTTCACACTCTCAGACACTGTGTTCCAGACACTAACCCCTGGATTAATCTGGCCTATTCCACACCCTCAGGCACTTTGTGCCAAACCCTAACCCCCGGATTAATCCGGCCTATCCCCCACTCTCAGACACTGTGTTCCAGACACTAACCATTGGATTGACCCGGATTATTCCACACTCTCAGACACTGTATTCCAGACCTTAACCCCTGGATAGAATTGGCCTGTCCCACAATCTCAGGGACAGTATTCAATACACTAACCCCTGGATTAATCCAGCCTTTCCCACACTCTCAGACACTGTGTTCCAGACCCTAACCCCTGGATTAATCTGGCCTTTCCCACACTCTCAGAAACTGTGTCCCAGATCCTAACCCCTGGATTAATCTGGCCTTTCCCACACTCTCAGGCACATTTTTCCAGAACCTAAGCCCTGCATTGAACCGGCCTCCCCACACTCAGGCACTGTGTTCCAGAGACTGACCATTGGATTGACTCGGCCTATTCAACACTCTCAGATACTGAGTTCCAGACCCTAAATCCTGGATTATTCCGGCATCCCCACACTCTCAGGCACTTTGTTCCAGATCCTAACCCCTGGATTAATCCGGCCTCTCCCACAATCTCAGAAACTGTGTTCCAGACCCTAACCCCTGGATTAATCCAGCCTATACCACACTCTCAGACACTGTGTTCCAGATCCTAACCCCTGGATTAATCCGGCCAACCCCACACCCTCAGCCACTGTGTTCCAGACATTAACCATTGGATTGACCCGGATTATTCCACACTCTCAGCCACTGTATTCCAGACCCTAACCCCTGGATTAATCCGGCCTATCCCAAACCCTCACGCACTTTGAGCCAGAACCTAACCCCGGGATTGAATCGGCCTTCCCCGCACTTTCCGGCACTTTGCACCTGACCCTAAACCCTGGATTAATCCGGCCTATCCCACACTCTCAGGCACTTTGTCCGAGACCCTAACCCCTGGATTAATCCGGCCTATCCCACACTCTCATGCACGGTGTTCCAGACCTACACCATTGGATTGACCCGGCCATCCCACACGCTCAGACACTCGGTTCCAGACCCTAACTCCTGAATTAATCCGGCCTCCCCCACACTCTCAGACACTGTGTTCTAGAACCTAACCCCTGGGGTAATCTGGCCTATTCCATACTCGGGCACTGTGTACCAGACCCTAACTCCTGGCGTAATCTGGCCTATCCCACATTCTCAGGCACTTTGTTCCAGACCCTAACCCCTGTATTAATCCAGCCTATCCCACACTCTCAGGCACTTTGTTCCAGACCCTAACCCCTGGATTAATCCGGCCGATTTCACACTCTCAGACACTGTGTTCCAGACACTAACCCCTGGATTAATCTGGCCTATTCCACACCCTCAGGCAGTTTGTGCCAAACCCTAACCCCCGGATTAATCCGGCCTATCCCCCACTCTCAGACACTGTGTTCCAGACACTAACCATTGGATTGACCCGGATTATTCCACACTCTCAGACACTGTATTCCAGACCTTAACCCCTGGATAGAATTGGCCTGTCCCACAATCTCAGGGACAGTATTCAATACACTAACCCCTGGATTAATCCAGCCTTTCCCACACTCTCAGACACTGTGTTCCAGACCCTAACCCCTGGATTAATCTGGCCTTTCCCACACTCTCAGAAACTGTGTCCCAGATCCTAACCCCTGGATTAATCTGGCCTTTCCCACACTCTCAGGCACATTTTTCCAGAACCTAAGCCCTGCATTGAACCGGCCTCCCCACACTCAGGCACTGTGTTCCAGAGACTGACCATTGGATTGACTCGGCCTATTCAACACTCTCAGATACTGAGTTCCAGACCCTAAATCCTGGATTATTCCGGCATCCCCACACTCTCAGGCACTTTGTTCCAGATCCTAACCCCTGGATTAATCCGGCCTCTCCCACAATCTCAGAAACTGTGTTCCAGACCCTAACCCCTGGATTAATCCAGCCTATACCACACTCTCAGACACTGTGTTCCAGATCCTAACCCCTGGATTAATCCGGCCAACCCCACACCCTCAGCCACTGTGTTCCAGACATTAACCATTGGATTGACCCGGATTATTCCACACTCTCAGCCACTGTATTCCAGACCCTAACCCCTGGATTAATCCGGCCTATCCCAAACCCTCACGCACTTTGAGCCAGAACCTAACCCCGGGATTGAATCGGCCTTCCCCGCACTTTCCGGCACTTTGCACCTGACCCTAAACCCTGGATTAATCCGGCCTATCCCACACTCTCAGGCACTTTGTCCGAGACCCTAACCCCTGGATTAATCCGGCCTATCCCACACTCTCAGACACTTTGTGCCAGACCCTAACCCCTGGATTAAACGGGTCTACCCCACACTCTCAGACACTTTGTCCCAGACACTAACCCCTGGTTTAATCCGGCCTTTCTCCCACTCTCAGGCACTTTTTTCCAGAACCTAACCCCTGGATTAATCCGGCCTATCCCACACTCTCAGACACTGTATTCCAGACACTCACCCCTGGATTAATCTGGCATACACCACATTCTCTGACACTGTGTCCAAGACCCTACCCCCTGGATTAATCCGGCCTATCCCACACTCTTAGACACTGTGTTCTAGAACCTAACCCCTGGAGTAATCTGGCCTATCCCAATCTCTCAGACACTGTGTTCCAGGCACTAACCCCTAGATTAATCTGGCCTATCCCACACTCTCATACCCTGTATTCCAGACCCTAACCCCTGGATTAATCCGACCGATCACACACTCTCAGACACTGTGCCCCAGGCACTAATCACTGGATCAATCTGGTCTAACCCAGATTCTCAGGCACTGTGTTCGAGACCCTAAACCCACTTTGTTCCAGATTCTAACCCCAGGATTAATACGGTCTATCTCACATTCGAAGTCTCTGTGTTCCAGACGCTAACCCCTGGATTTTTCCAGCCTACCCACACTCTCAGACACTGTATTCCACACACTAACCCCTGGATTAATCCGGCCTATCCCACACTCTCAGACACTGTATTCCAGACCCTAACCCCTGGATTAATCCAACCTATCCGACACTCTCAGACACTGTATTCCAGACACAAACCCCTAGATTAATCCGGATTATCCCATACTCTCAGACACTGTATTCCAGACACTAGCCCCTGGATTAATCAGGCCTATCCCAAACTCTCCGGCACTTTGTTCCAGACCCTAACCCCTGAATTAATCCGGCATGTCTCACACTCTCAGACACTGTTCCAGACCCTAACCCCTGGATTTACCCGGCCTATCTCACACTCTCAGACACTGCGTTCCAGACACTAACCCATGGATTAATCCGACCGATCACACACTCTCAGACACTGTGTCCCAGGCACTAATCACTGTATCAATCCGGTCTAACCCAGATTCTCAGGCACTGTGTTCGAGACCCTAAACCCACTTTATTCCAGATCCTAACCCCTGGATTAATACGGTCTATCTCACATTCGAAGTCTCTGTGTTCCAGACCCTAACCCCTGGATTAATCCGGCCTATCCCTCACGCTCAGACACTGTGTTCCAGACCCTAACCCCTGGATTTTTCCAGCCTACCCCACACTCTCAGACACTTTGTTCCAGACCGTAACCTACGTATTAATCCGGCCTATTACACACTCTCAGACACTGTGATCGAGACCCTAAACCCATGGATTAATCCAGCCTCCCCCACGCTCTCACGCCCTGTGTTCCAGACCCTAAATCCTGGATTAATCCGTCCTATCCCACACTCCTAGGCACTGTTTTGCAGACCCTTGCCTCTGGATTAATCCGGCCTATCCCACACTCTCAGACACTGTGTTCCAGACCCTAACCCATGAATTAATCCGGCATGTCTCACACTCTCAGACACTTTGTCCCAGACACTAACCCCTGGTTTAATCCGGCCTCCCATACTCTCAGGCACTTTTTTCCAGACCCTAACCGCTGTATTAATCCGGCCTATCCCACACTCTCAGGCACTTTGTGCCAGACCCTAACCCCTGGATTAATCTGGCCGATTTCACACTCTCAGACGCTGTATTCCAGACCTTAACCCCTGGATAGAAACGGCCTGTCCCACAATCTCAGGGACTGTATTCCACACTAACCCCTGGATAGAAACGGCCTGTCCCACAATCTCAGGGACTGTATTCCACACTAACCCCTGGATAGAAACGGCCTGTCCCACAATCTCAGGGACTGTATTCCACACTAACCCCTGGATAGAAACGGCCTGTCCCACAATCTCAGGGACTGTATTCCACACTAACCCCTGGATAGAAACGGCCTGAACCACAATCTCAGGGACTGTACTCCACACTAACCCCTGGATTAATCCAGCCTCTCCTACACTCTCAGAAACTATCCCAAACCCTCACGCACTTTGAGCCAGAACCTAACCCCGGGATTGAATCGGCCTTCCCAGCACTTTCCGGCACTTTGCACCTGACCCTAACCCCTGGATTATTCCGGCCTATCCCACACTGTCAGACACCATGTGTTCCAGGCCCTAATGCCTGCATTAATCCAGCCTATCCCACACTCCCAGCTACCTTGTTCCAGACACTAACCCCGGGATTGAATCGGCCTTCCCCATATTTTCTGGCACTTTGTACCAGACCCTAACCCCTGGATTAATCCGGCCTATCCTTCTCCTGCAGACACTGCATTCCAGACCCACACTGCTGGATTAATCCGGCCTATCCTACACTCTCAGACACTGTGTTCCAGACCCTAACTCCTGCATTAATCCAGTCTATCCCACACTCTCAAATACTGTGTCCCAGACCTTAACCCCTGGATTAATCCGGCCTATCCCACACTCTCAGACACTGTGTTCCAGGCCCTAACTCCTGCATTAATCCAGTCTATCCCACACTCTCAAATGCTGTGTCCCAGACCTTAACAACTGGATTAATCCGACCGATTCCACACTCTCAGAAATTGTGTCCCAGATCCTAACCCCTGGATTAATCCGGCCTTTCCCACACTCTCAGACACTGTGTTCCAGACCCTAACCCCTGGATTAATCTGGCCTTTCCCACACTCTCAGAAACTGTGTCCCAGATCCTAACCCCTGGATTAATCCGGCCTCTCCCACACTCTCAGACACTGTGTACAGACACTAACCATTGGATTGACCCGGCCTATCCCACACTCTCAGACACTGTGTTCCAGACCCTAACCCCCGGATTAATCCGGCCTATCCCACACTCTCAGACACTTTGTGCCAGACCCTAACCATTGGATTGACCCGGATTGTTCCACACTCTCAGACACTGTATTCCAGACCTTAACCCCTGGATAGAAATGGCCTGTCCCACAATCTCAGGGACAGTATTCAATACACTAACCCCTGGATTAATCCAGCCTCTCCTACACTCTCAGACACTGTTCCAGATCCAAGCCCCGGAATAATCTGGCCTTTCCCACACTCTCAGACACTGTGTTCCAGACCTAACCCCTGGATTAATCCGGCCTATCCCACACTCTCAGACACTTTGTGCCAGACCCTCACCCCCGGATTAATCCGTCCTATACCACACTCTCAGGCACTTTGTTCCAGATCCTAACCCCTGGATTAATCCGGCCTCTCCCACAATCTCAGACACTGTGTTCCAGACACTAACCATTGGATTAATCCGGCCTATCCCACACTCTCAGACACTGTATTCCAGACCTTAACCCCTGGATAGAAAAGGCCTGTCCCACAATCTCAGGGACAGTATTCAATACACTAACCCCTGGATTAATCCAGCCTCTCCTACACTCTCAGACACTGTTCCAGATCCTAGCCCCGGATTAATCTGGCCTTTCCCACACTCTCAGACACTGTGTTCCAGACCTAACCCCTGGATTAATCTGGCATTTCCCACACTCTCAGAAACTGTGTCCCAGATCCTAACCCCTGGATTAATCTGGCCTTTCCCACACTCTCAGGCACATTTTTCCAGAACCTAAGCCCTGCATTGAACCGGCCTCCCCACACTCAGACACTGTGTTCCAGAGACTGACCATTGGATTGACTCGGCCTATTCAACACTCTCAGACACTGAGTTCCAGACCCTAAATCCTGGATTATTCCGGCATCCCCACACTCTCAGACACTGAGTTCCAGACACTAACCCCTGGATTAATCCGGCCTATCCCACACTCACCGACATTTTGTGCCAGACCCTAACCCCCGGATTAATCCGGCCTATCCCACACTCTCAGACACTGTGTTCCAGACCCTAACCCCTGGATTAATCCGGCCTATCCCACACTCTCAGACACTTTGTGCCAGACCCTAACCCCCAGATTAATCCGGCCTATCCCACACTCTCAGACACTGTGTTCCAGACACTAACCATTGGATTGACCCGGATTATTCCACACTCTCAGACACTGTATTCCAGACCTTAACCCCTGGATAGAAACAGCCTGTCCCACAATCTCAGGGACTGTATTCCATACACTAACCCCTGGATTAATCCAGCCTCTCCTACACTCTCAGACACTGTTCCAGATCCTAACCCCTGGATTAATCTGGCCTTTCCCACACTCTCAGACACTGTGTTCCAGACCTAACCCCTGGATTAATCTGGCCTTTCCCACGCTCTCAGACAATGTGTTCCAGGCCCTAATCCCTGGATTAATCCGGCCTATCCCACACTCTCAGACACTGTATTCCAGACCTTTATCCCTGGATAGAAACAGCCTGTCCCACAATCTCACGGACTGTATTCCATACACTAACCCCTGGATTAATCCAGCCTATCCTACACTCTCAGACACTGTTCCAGACCTAACCCCTGGATTAATCTGGCCTTTCCCACGCTCTCAGACACTGTGTTCCAGGCCCTAATCACTGGATAAATCCGGCCTCCCGCACACTCTCGGACACTGTGTTACAGACCCGAACCCCTGGATTGACCCGGCCCATCCCGCACTCTCAGGCACTGTGTGCCAGACCCTAACCCCTGGATTAATCCAGCCTATCCCACACTCACCGACACTTTGTGCCAGACCCTAACCCCCGGATTAATCCGGCCTATCCCACACTCTCAGACACTTTGCGCCAGACCCTAACCCCCGGATTAATCCGTCCTATACCACACTCTCAGGCACTTTGTTCCAGATCCTAACCCCTGGATTAATCCGGCCTCTCCCACAATCTGAGAAACTGTGTTCCAGACCCTAACCCCTGGATTTTTCCAGCCTACCCCACACTCTCAGACACTTTGTTCCAGACCGTAACCTACGTATTAATCCGGCCTATTACACACTCTCAGACACTGTGATCGAGACCCTAAACCCATGGATTAATCCAGCCTCCCCCACGCTCTCACGCCCTGTGTTCCAGACCCTAAATCCTGGATTAATCCGTCCTATCCCACACTCCTAGGCACTGTTTTGCAGACCCTTGCCTCTGGATTAATCCGGCCTATCCCACACTCTCAGACACTGTGTTCCAGACCCTAACCATTGAATTGACCCAGCCTACCCCACACTCTCAGACACTTTGTCTCAGACACTAACCCCTGGTTTAATCCGGCCTCCCATACTCTCAGGCACTTTTTTCCAGACCCTAACCGCTGTATTAATCCGGCCTATCCCACACTCTCAGGCACTTTGTGCCAGACCCTAACCCCTGGATTAATCTGGCCGATTTCACACTCTCAGACGCTGTATTCCAGACCTTAACACATGGATAGAAACGGCCTGTCCCACAATCTCAGGGACTGTATTCCACACTAACCCCTGGATAGAAACGGCCTGTCCCACAATCTCAGGGACTGTATTCCACACTAACCCCTGGATAGAAACGGCCTGTCCCACAATCTCAGGGACTGTATTCCACACTAACCCCTGGATAGAAACGGCCTGTCCCACAATCTCAGGGACTGTATTCCACACTAACCCCTGGATAGAAACGGCCTGTCCCACAATCTCAGGGACTGTACTCCACACTAACCCCTGGATTAATCCAGCCTCTCCTACACTCTCAGACACTATCCCAAACCCTCACGCACTTTGAGCCAGAACCTAACCCCGGGATTGAATCGGCCTTCCCCGCACTTTCCGGCACTTTGCACCTGACCCTAACCCCTGGATTATTCCGGCCTATCCCACACTCTCAGACACCATGTGTTCCAGGCCCTAATGCCTGCATTAATCCAGCCTATCCCACACTCCCAGCTACCTTGTTCCAGACACTAACCCCGGGATTGAATCGGCCTTCCCCATATTTTCTGGCACTTTGTACCAGACCCTAACCCCTGGATTAATCCGGCCTATCCTTCTCCTGCAGACACTGCATTCCAGACCCACACTGCTGGATTAATCCGGCCTATTCTACACTCTCAGACACTGTGTTCCAGACCCTAACTCCTGCATTAATCCAGTCTATCCCACACTCTCAAATGCTGTGTCCCAGACCTTAACCCCTGGATTAATCCGGCCTATCCCACACTCTCAGACACTGTGTTCCAGGCCCTAACCCCTGCATTAATCCAGTCTATCCCACACTCTCAAATGCTGTGTCCCAGACCTTAACAACTGGATTAATCCGACCGATTCCACACTCTCAGAAATTGTGTCCCAGATCCTAACCCCTGGATTAATCCGGCCTTTCCCACACTCTCAGACACTGTGTTCCAGACCCTAACCCCTGGATTAATCTGGCCTTTCCCACACTCTCAGAAACTGTGTCCCAGATCCTAACCCCTGGATTAATCCGGCCTCTCCCACACTCTCAGACACTGTGTACAGACACTAACCATTGGATTGACCCGGACTATCCCACACTCTCAGACACTGTGTTCCAGACCCTAACCCCCGGATTAATCCGGCCTATCCCACACTCTCAGACACTTTGTGCCAGACCCTAACCATTGGATTGACCCGGATTGTTCCACACTCTCAGACACTGTATTCCAGACCTTAACCCCTGGATAGAAATGGCCTGTCCCACAATCTCAGGGACAGTATTCAATACACTAACCCCTGGATTAATCCAGCCTCTCCTACACTCTCAGACACTGTTCCAGATCCTAGCCCCGGAATAATCTGGCCTTTCCCACACTCTCAGGCACTGTGTGCCAGACCCTAACCCCTGGATTAATCCAGCCTATCCCACACTCACCGACACTTTGTGCCAGACCCTAACCCCCGGATTAATCCGGCCTATCCCACACTCTCAGACACTTTGCGCCAGACCCTAACCCCCGGATTAATCCGTCCGATACCACACTCTCAGGCACTTTGTTCCAGATCCTAACCCCTGGATTAATACGGCCTCTCCCACAATCTGAGAAACTGTGTTCCAGACCCTAACCCCTGGATTTTTCCAGCCTACCCCACACTCTCAGACACTTTGTTCCAGACCGTAACCTACGTATTAATCCGGCCTATTACACACTCTCAGACACTGTGATCGAGACCCTAAACCCATGGATTAATCCAGCCTCCCCCACGCTCTCACGCCCTGTGTTCCAGACCCTAAATCCTGGATTAATCCGTCCTATCCCACACTCCTAGGCACTGTTTTGCAGACCCTTGCCTCTGGATTAATCCGGCCTATCCCACACTCTCAGACACTGTGTTCCAGACCCTAACCATTGAATTGACCCAGCCTACCCCACACTCTCAGACACTTTGTCTCAGACACTAACCCCTGGTTTAATCCGGCCTCCCATACTCTCAGGCACTTTTCTCCAGACCCTAACCGCTGTATTAATCCGGCCTATCCCACACTCTCAGGCACTTTGTGCCAGACCCTAACCCCTGGATTAATCTGGCCGATTTCACACTCTCAGACTCTGTATTCCAGACCTTAACCCCTGGATAGAAACGGCCTGTCCCACAATCTCAGGGACTGTATTCCACACGAACCCCTGGATAGAAACGGCCTGTCCCACAATCTCAGGGACTGTATTCCACACTAACCCCTGGATAGAAACGGCCTGTCCCACAATCTCAGGGACTGTATTCCACACTAACCCCTGGATAGAAACGGCCTGTCCCACAATCTCAGGGACTGTATTCCACACTAACCCCTGGATAGAAACGGCCTGTCCCACAATCTCAGGGACTGTATTCCACACTAACCCCTGGATAGAAACGGCCTGTCCCACAATCTCAGGGACTGTACTCCACACTAACCCCTGGATTAATCCAGCCTCTCCTACACTCTCAGACACTATCCCAAACCCTCACGCACTTTGAGCCAGAACCTAACCCCGGGATTGAATCGGCCTTCCCCGCACTTTCCGGCACTTTGCACCTGACTCTAACCCCTGGATTATTCCGGCCTATCCCACACTCTCAGACACCATGTGTTCCAGGCCCTAATGCCTGCATTAATCCAGCCTATCCCACACTCCCAGCTACCTTGTTCCAGACACTAACCCCGGGATTGAATCGGCCTTCCCCATATTTTCTGGCACTTTGTACCAGACCCTAACCCCTGGATTAATCCGGCCTATCCTTCTCCTGCAGACACTGCATTCCAGACCCACACTGCTGGATTAATCCGGCCTATCCTACACTCTCAGACACTGTGTTCCAGACCCTAACTCCTGCATTAATCCAGTCTATCCCACACTCTCAAATGCTGTGTCCCAGACCTTAACCCCTGGATTAATCCGGCCTATCCCACACTCTCAGACACTGTGTTCCAGGCCCTAACCCCTGCATTAATCCAGTCTATCCCACACTCTCAAATGCTGTGTCCCAGACCTTAACAACTGGATTAATCCGACCGATTCCACACTCTCAGAAATTGTGTCCCAGATCCTAACCCCTGGATTAATCCGGCCTTTCCCACACTCTCAGACACTGTGTTCCAGACCCTAACCCCTGGATTAATCTGGCCTTTCCCACACTCTCAGAAACTGTGTCCCAGATCCTAACCCCTGGATTAATCCGGCCTCTCCCACACTCTCAGACACTGTGTACAGACACTAACCATTGGATTGACCCGGCCTATCCCACACTCTCAGACACTGTGTTCCAGACCCTAACCCCCGGATTAATCCGGCCTATCCCACACTCTCAGACACTTTGTGCCAGACCCTAACCATTGGATTGACCCGGATTGTTCCACACTCTCAGACACTGTATTCCAGACCTTAACCCCTGGATAGAAATGGCCTGTCCCACAATCTCAGGGACAGTATTCAATACACTAACCCCTGGATTAATCCAGCCTCTCCTACACTCTCAGACACTGTTCCAGATCCTAGCCCCGGAATATTCTGGCCTTTCCCACACTCTCAGGCACTGTGTGCCAGACCCTAACCCCTGGATTAATCCAGCCTATCCCACACTCACCGACACTTTGTGCCAGACCCTAACCCCCGGATTAATCCGGCCTATCCCACACTCTCAGACACTTTGCGCCAGACCCTAACCCCCGGATTAATCCGTCCTATACCACACTCTCAGGCACTTTGTTCCAGATCCTAACCCCTGGATTAATCCGGCCTCTCCCACAATCTGAGAAACTGTGTTCCAGACCCTAACCCCTGGATTTTTCCAGCCTACCCCACACTCTCAGACACTTTGTTCCAGACCGTAACCTACGTATTAATCCGGCCTATTACACACTCTCAGACACTGTGATCGAGACCCTAAACCCATGGATTAATCCAGCCTTCCCCACGCTCTCACGCCCTGTGTTCCAGACCCTAAATCCTGGATTAATCCGTCCTATCCCACACTCCTAGGCACTGTTTTGCAGACCCTTGCCTCTGGATTAATCCGGCCTATCCCACACTCTCAGACACTGTGTTCCAGACCCTAACCATTGAATTGACCCAGCCTACCCCACACTCTCAGACACTTTGTCTCAGACACTAACCCCTGGTTTAATCCGGCCTCCCATACTCTCAGGCACTTTTTTCCAGACCCTAACCGCTGTATTAATCCGGCCTATCCCACACTCTCAGGCACTTTGTGCCAGACCCTAACCCCTGGATTAATCTGGCCGATTTCACACTCTCAGACTCTGTATTCCAGACCTTAACCCCTGGATAGAAACGGCCTGTCCCACAATCTCAGGGACTGTATTCCACACTAACCCCTGGATAGAAACGGCCTGTCCCACAATCTCAGGGACTGTATTCCACACTAACCCCTGGATAGAAACGGCCTGTCCCACAATCTCAGGGACTGTATTCCACACTAACCCCTGGATAGAAACGGCCTGTCCCACAATCTCAGGGACTGTATTCCACACTAACCCCTGGATAGAAACGGCCTGTCCCACAATCTCAGGGACTGTATTCCACACTAACCCCTGGATAGAAACGGCCTGTCCCACACTCTCAGGGACTGTACTCCACACTAACCCCTGGATTAATCCAGCCTCTCGTACACTCTCAGAAACTATCCCAAACCCTCACGCACTTTGAGCCAGAACCTAACCCCGGGATTGAATCGGCCTTCCCCGCACTTTCCGGCACTTTGCACCTGACCCTAACCCCTGGATTATTCCGGCCTATCCCACACTCTCAGACACCATGTGTTCCAGGCCCTAATGCCTGCATTAATCCAGCCTATCCCACACTCCCAGCTACCTTGTTCCAGACACTAACCCCGGGATTGAATCGGCCTTCCCCATATTTTCTGGCACTTTGTACCAGACCCTAACCCCTGGATTAATCCGGCCTATCCTTCTCCTGCAGACACTGCATTCCAGACCCACACTGCTGGATTAATCCGGCCTATCCTACACTCTCAGACACTGTGTTCCAGACCCTAACTCCTGCATTAATCCAGTCTATCCCACACTCTCAAATGCTGTGTCCCAGACCTTAACCCCTGGATTAATCCGGCCTATCCCACACTCTCAGACACTGTGTTCCAGGCCCTAACCCCTGCATTAATCCAGTCTATCCCACACTCTCAAATGCTGTGTCCCAGACCTTAACAACTGGATTAATCCGACCGATTCCACACTCTCAGAAATTGTGTCCCAGATCCTAACCCCTGGATTAATCCGGCCTTTCCCACACTCTCAGACACTGTGTTCCAGACCCTAACCCCTGGATTAATCTGGCCTTTCCCACACTCTCAGAAACTGTGTCCCAGATCCTAACCCCTGGATTAATCCGGCCTCTCCCACACTCTCAGACACTGTGTACAGACACTAACCATTGGATTGACCCGGCCTATCCCACACTCTCAGACACTGTGTTCCAGACCCTAACCCCCGGATTAATCCGGCCTATCCCACACTCTCAGACACTTTGTGCCAGACCCTAACCATTGGATTGACCCGGATTGTTCCACACTCTCAGACACTGTATTCCAGACCTTAACCCCTGGATAGAAATGGCCTGTCCCACAATCTCAGGGACAGTATTCAATACACTAACCCCTGGATTAATCCAGCCTCTCCTACACTCTCAGACACTGTTCCAGATCCTAGCCCCGGAATAATCTGGCCTTTCCCACACTCTCAGAAACTGTGTCCCAGATCCTAACCCCTGGATTAATCTGGCCTTTCCCACACTCTCAGGCACATTTTTCCATAACCTAAGCCCTGCATTGAACCGGCCTCCCCACACTCAGACACTGTGTTCCAGAGACTGACCATTGGATTGACTCGGCCTATTCAACACTCTCAGACACTGAGTTCCAGACACTAACCCCTGGATTAATCCGGCCTATCCCACACTCACCGACATTTTGTGCCAGACCCTAACCCCCGGATTAATCCGGCCTATCCCACACTCTCAGACACTGTGTTCCAGACCCTAACCCCTGGATTAATCCGGCCTATCCCACACTCTCAGACACTTTGTGCCAGACCCTAACCCCCGGATTAATCCGGCCTATCCAACACTCTCAGCCACTGTGTTCCAGACACTAACCATTGGATTGACCCGGATTATTCCACACTCTCAGACACTGTATTCCAGACCTTAACCCCTGGATTGAAACAGCCTGTCCCACAATCTCAGGTACTGTATTCCATACACTAACCCCTGGATTAATCCAGCCTCTCCTACACTCTCAGACACTGTTCCAGATCCTAACCCCTGGATTAATCTGGCCTTTCCCACACTCTCAGACACTGTGTTCCAGACCTAACCCCTGGATTAATCTGGCCTTTCCCACGCTCTCAGACACTGTGTTCCAGGCCCTAATCCCTGGATTAATCCGGCCTATCCCACACTCTCAGACACTGTATTCCAGACCTTAACCCCTGGATAGAAACAGCCTGTCCCACAATCTCACGGACTGTATTCCATACACTAACCCCTGGATTAATCCAGCCTATCCTACACTCTCAGACACTGTTCCAGATCCTAACCCCTGGATTAATCTGGCCTTTCCCACACGCTCAGACACTGTGTTCCAGACCTAACCCCTGGATTAATCTGGCCTTTCCCACGCTCTCAGACACTGTGTTCCAGGCCCTAATCCCTGGATAAATCAGGCCTCCCGCACACTCTCGGACACTGTGTTACAGACCCGAACCCCTGGATTGACCCGGCCCATCCCGCACTCTCAGGCACTGTGTGCCAGACCCTAACCCCTGGATTAATCCAGCCTATCCCACACTCACCGACACTTTGTGCCAGACCCTAACCCCCGGATTAATCCGGCCTATCCCACACTCTCAGACACTTTGCGCCAGACCCTAACCCCCGGATTAATCCGGCCTATCCCACACTCTCAGGCACTTTGTGCCAGATCCTAACCCCTGGATTAATCCGGCCTCTCCCACAATCTGAGAAACTGTGTTCCAGACCCTAACCCCCGGATTAATCCGGCCTATCCCACACTCTCAGACACTGTGTTCCAGACACTAACCATTGGATTGACCCGGATTATTCCACACTCTCAGCCACTGTATTCCAGACCTTAACCCCTGGATAGAAACAGCCTGTACCACAATCTCAGGGACTGCATTCCATACACTCACCCTTGGATTAATCCAGCCAATCCTACACTCTCAGGCACTGTTCCAGATCCTAACCCCTGGATTAATCCGGCCTTTCTCACACTCTCAGACACTGTGTTCCAGACCTAACCCCTGGATTAATCTGGCCTTTCTCACACTCTCAGACACTGTGTTCCAGACCTAACCCCTGGATTAATCTGGCCTTTCCCACGCTCTCGGACGCTGTGTTACAGACCCGAACCCCTGGATTGACCCGGCCCATCCCACACTCTCAGGCACTGTGTTCCAGGCCCTAACCCCTGGATTAATCCGGCCTAACCCACACTCTCAGGCACTTTGTTCCAGAACCTAACCCCTGGATTGACCTGGCCTATCCTACACTCTCAGACACTGTGTTCCAGACCCGAACTCCTGCATTAATCCAGCCTATTCCACACCCTCAAATGCTGTGTTCCAGATTCTAACCCCTGGATTAATACGGTCTATCTCACATTCGAAGTCTCTGTGTTCCAGACGCTAACCCCTGGATTTTTCCAGCCTACCCCACACTCTCAGACAGTTTGTTCCAGACCGTAACCTACGTACTAATCCGGCCTATGCCACACTCTCAGACATTGTGTTCCAGACCCTAAACCCTGGATTAATCCGGCCTCCCCACACTCTCAGACACTGTATTCCAGACACTAACCCCTGGATTAATCCGGCCTATCCCACACTCTCAGACACTGTATTCCACACACTAACCCCTGGATTAATCCAACCTATCCTACACTCTCAGGCACTGTGTTCCAGACCCTCACCCCTGGACTTATCCAGCTTACCCTACACTCACGGACACTGTGTTCCAGACACTAACCCCTGGATTAATCCGGCCTATCCCACACTCTCTGGCTCTTTGTTCCAGACCCTAACACCTGTTTTAATCCGGCATGTCCCACACTCACAGACACTGTGTTCCAGTCCCTAACCACTGGATTGGCCCACTCTCCCCACACTCTCAGACACTGTATTCCAGACACAAACCCCTAGATTAATCCGGCCTATCCCACACTCTCCGGCACTTTGTTCCAGACCCTTACCCCTGTTTTAATCCGGCATGTCCCACACTCTCAGGGACTGTATTCCAGACACAAACCTCTAGATTAATCCGGCCTATCCCACACTCTCCGGCACTTTGTTCCAGACCCTAACCCCTGTTTTAATCCGGCATGTCCCACACTCTCAGGCGCTGTGTTCCAACCCTAACACCTAGACTAAACTGGCCAATCCCACACTCTCAGACACTGTGTTCCAGACCCTAACCCTGGATTACGCCAGCCTATCCTACACTCTCGGACATAGTGTTACAGACCCTAATCCCTGGATTAATCCGGCCGGTCCCACACTGTCAGACACTGTATTCCAGACACTAACCCCTGGAATATTCCAGCCTACCCCACACTCTCAGACACTGTATTCCAGACGCTAACCCCTGGATTGACCCAGCCTATCCCACACTGTCAGACACTGTATTCCAGACACTAACCCCTGGAATATTCCAGCCTACCCCACACTCTCAGACACTGTATTCCAGACGCTAACCCCTGGATTGACCCAGCCTATCCCACACTCTCAGACACTGTGTTCCAGACCCTAACCCCTGGATTGACCCAGCCTATCCCACACTCTCAGACACTGTGTTCCAGACCCTAACCCCTGGATTTATCCAGCCTATCCCACACCCTCAGACACTGTGTTCCAGACCCTAACCCCTGGATTAATCCGGCCTATCCCACACTCTCATGCACGGTGTTCCAGACCTACACCATTGGATTGACCCGGCCTATCCCACACCCTCAGACACTGTGTTCCAGACCCTAACCCCGGGATTAATCCAGCCTACCCCACACTCTCAGACACTGTGTTCCAGACCCTAACCCCTGGATTAATCCGGCCTATCCCACACTCTCATGCACGGTGTTCCAGACCTACACCATTGGATTGACCCGGCCATCCCACACGCTCAGACACTCGGTTCCAGACCCTAACTCCTGAATTAATCCGGCCTCCCCCACACTCTCAGACACTGTGTTCTAGAACCTAACCCCTGGGGTAATCTGGCCTATTCCATACTCGGGCACTGTGTACCAGACCCTAACTCCTGGCGTAATCTGGCCTATCCCACATTCTCAGGCACTTTGTTCCAGACCCTAACCCCTGTATTAATCCAGCCTATCCCACACTCTCAGGCACTTTGTTCCAGACCCTAACCCCTGGATTAATCCGGCCGATCTCACACTCTCAGACACTGTGATCCAGCCACTAACCCCTGGATTAATCCAGCCTATTCCACACCCTCAGGCACTTTGTGCCAAACCCTAACCCCTGGATTAATCCGGCCGATATCACACTCTCAGACACAGTGTTCCAGACCCTAACTCCTGGATTAATACGGCCTATTTGACACCCTCAGACACTGTGTTCCAGACCTACACCATTGGATTGACCCGGCCTATCCCACACTCTCAGACACTCTGTTCCTGACCCTAAACCCTGGATTAATCCGGCCTTTCTCACACTCTCAGACACTTTGTCCCAGACCCTAACCCTTGGATTAGTCCAGCCTCTCCCACACTCTCAGACACTGTGTTCCAGATCCTAACCACTGGATTAATCCGGCCTACCCCACACTCTCAGACACTGTGTTCCAGACACTAACCCCTGGATTGACCCGGCCTATCCCACACTCTCAGACACTTTGTGCCAGACCCTAACCACTGGATTAATCCAGCCTATCCCACAATCTCAGACACTGTGTTCCAGACCCTAACCCCTGGATTTTTCCAGCCTACCCCACACTCTCAGACAGTTTGTTCCAGACCGTAACCTACGTATTAATCCAGCCTATGCCACACTCTCAGACATTGTGTTCCAGACCCTAAACCCTGGATTAATCCGGCCTCCCCACACTCTCAGACACTGTATTCCAGACACTAACCCCTGGATTTATCCAACCTATCCTACACTCTCAGGCACTGTGTTCCAGACCCTAACACCTGGATTTATCCAGTTTATCCTACACTCTCAGGCACTGTGTTCCAGACACTAACCCCTGGATTAATCCGGCCTATCCTACACTCTCAGATGCTGTTCCAGATCGTAACCCCTGGATTAATCTGGCCTTTCCCACACTCTCAGAAACTGTGTCCCAGATCCTAACCCCTGGATTAATCTGGCCTTTCCCACACTCTCAGGCACATTTTTCCAGAACCTAAGCCCTGCATTGAACCGGCCTCCCCACACTCAGGCACTGTGTTCCAGAGACTGACCATTGGATTGACTCGGCCTATTCAACACTCTCAGACACTGAGTTCCAGACCCTAAATCCTGGATTATTCCGGCATCCCCACACTCTCAGATACTTTGTTCCAGACCTAACACCTGGATTAATCCAGCCTATCCCTCAATCTCAGAAACTGTGTTCCAGACACTAACCACTGGATTAATCCGGCCTCTCCCACACTCATAGGCAATGTGTTCCATACGCAAACCATTGGATTGACCCGGCCTATTCCACACTCCCAGACACTGAGTTCCAGACCCTAAATCCTGGATTATTCCGGCATCTCCACATTCTCAGGCACTTTGTTCCAGACCCAACCCCTGGTTTAATCCGGCCTATCCCACACTCTCAGACACTGTATTCCAGACCTTAACCTCTGGATAGACACAGCCTATCCCATAATCTCAGACACTGTATTCCACACACTAACCCCTGGATTAATCCAGCCTATCCTACACTCTCAGACACAGTGTTCCAGTCCCTAACGACTGGAATGACCTGGCCTCCCCCACAATCTCAGACACTGTATTCCAGGCTCTAACCCCTGGATTAATCCGGCCTACCCCACTCCCTGGCACAGTATTCCAAACCTGAACCACTGGATTAGTCCGGCCTATCCCACACTCTCAGATACTGTATTCCAGACACAAACCCCGAGATTAATCCGGCCTATCTCATACTCTCAGGCAATGTAACCAGACACTAGCCCCTGGATTAACCTGGCCTACCCCACACTCTCAGACACTTTGTCCCAGACCCAAACTCCTGGTTTAATCCGGCCTCCCCACACTCTCAGGCACTCTGTTCCAGACCCAAACTCCTGGATTAATCCGGCCTATCCCACACTCTCATACACTGTGTTCCAGACCCTGACCATTGAATTGACCCGGCCTACCCCACACTCTCAGACACTTTGTCCCAGACACTAACCCTTGGATTAATCCAGTCTATCCTACACTCTCAGACACAGTGTTCCAGACCCTAACCCCTGGATTAATCCGGCCTATCCCACACTCTCAGACACTGTATTCCACACACTAACCCCTGGATTAATCCAGCCTATCCCACACTCTCAGACACTGTGTTCCAGACCCTAAATCCTGGATTAATCCGGCCTGTCCCACACACTCAGACGCTGTATTCCAGACCTTAACCCCTGGATAGAAACAGCCTGTCCCACAATCTCAGGGACTGTATTCCACACACTAACCCCTGGATTAATCCGGCCTATCCTACATTCTCAGACACTGTGTTCCAGATCCTAAATCCTTGATTATTCCGGCATCCCCACACTCGCAGGCACTTTGTTCCAGACACTAACCCCCGTATTAATACGGCCTATCCCACACTCTCAGGCACTTTGTGCCAGACCCTAACCCCTGGATTAATCCGGCCTATTCCACACTCTCAGACACTGTGTTCCAGACGCTAATGCCTGGATTAATCCGGCCTATCCCACACTCCCAGATACTTTGTTCCAGACTCTAACCCCGGGATTGAATTGGCCTTTCCCACACTTTCCGGCACTTTGTACCAGACCCTAACCCCTGGATTAATCCGGCCTATCCTACTCACGCAGACACTGCATTCCAGAACTACATTGCTGGATTAATCCGGCCTATCCCACACTCTCAGACACTGTGTTCCAGACCCAAACCTTGGATTGACCTGGCCTATCCTACACTCTCAGGCACAGTGTTCCAGACCCTAACCCCTGGATTCATCCAGCCTATCCCTCAATCTCAGACACTGTGTTCCAGACCCTAACCCCTGGATAGAAACGGCCTATCCCACAATCTCAGGGACTGTATTCCACACACTAACCCCTGGATTAATCCAGCCTATCCTACATTCTTAGACACTGTGTCCCAGATCCTAACCCCTGGATTAATCTGGCCTTTCCCACACTCTCAGGCACATTTTTCCAGAACCTAAGCCCTGCATTGAACCGGCCTCCCCACTCTCAGGCACTGTGTTCCAGACACTGACCATTGGATTGACTCGGCCTATTCCACACTCTCAGACACTGAGTTCCAGACCCTAAATCCTGGATTATTCCGTCATCCCCACACTCGCAGGTACTTTGTTCCAGACACTAACCCCTGTATTAATCCGGCCTATCCCACACCCTCAGGCACTTTGTGCCAGACCCTAACCCCTGGATTAATCCGGCCTTTCCCACACTCTCAGACACTTTTTTCCAGAACCTAACCCCTGCATTGAACCGGCCTCCCCACACTCTCAGACACTGTGGCCCAGACCCTAACCCCTTGATTAATCCGACCAATCCCACTCTCTCAGACATTGTGCTCCAGAATGTAACCCCTGGATTGACCGGGCCTATCCCACACTCTCAGACACTGTGTTCCAAGCACTAACCCCTGGATTAATCCGACCTATCACACACTCTCAGACACTGTGTCCCAGACCCTAACCACTGGATCAATCCGGTCTAACCCAGATTCTCAGGCACTGTGTTCGAGACCCTAAACCCACTTTGTTCCAGATTCTAACCCCTGGATTAATACGGCCTATCTCACATTCGAAGTCACTGTGTTCCAGACGCTAACCCCTGGATTTTTCCAGCCTACCCCACACTCTCAGACACTTTGTTCCAGACCGTAACCTACGTATTAATCCGGCCTATCCCACACTCTCAGACACTGTGTTCCAAATCCTAAACCCAGGATTAATCCGGCCTATCCCACAGTCTCAAGCACTGTTTTCCAGACCCTTGCCTCCGGATTAATCCGGCCTCCCCACACTCTCAGGCACTTTGTGCCAGACCCTAACCCCTGGATTAATCCGGCCTATCCCACACCCTCAGGCACTTTTTTCCAGAACCTAACCCCTGCATTGAACCGGCCACCCCACACTCTCAGATACTGTGCTGCAGACCCTAAACCCTGGATTATTTCGGCCTATCCCACACTCTCAGACAGTATATTCCAGACACAAACCCCTAGATTAATCCAGCCTATCCCATACTCTCAGACAATGTAACCAGACACTAGCCCCTGGATTAATCTGGCCTATCCCACAATCTCTGGCTCTTTGTTCCAGACCCTAACCCCTGGATTGACCCGCTCTCCCCACACTCTCAGACACTGTGTTCCAGTCACTAACCCTGGATTAATCCGGCCTATCCCACACTCTCAGACACTGTATTCCAGACCTTAACCTCTGGATAGACACGGCCTATCCCATACTCTCAGACACTGTATTCCACACACTAACCCCTGGATTAATCCGGCCTCCCCAACACTCTCAGACACAGTGTTCCAGACCCTAATCCATGGAAAGACCTGGCCTACCCCACACTCTCAGACACTGTGTTCCAGTCACTAACCCTGGATTAATCCGGCCTATCTCTCACGCTCAGATACTGTGTTCCAGACCCTAACCCCTGGATTAATCCGGCCTATCCCACACTCTCAGGCACTGTGTTCCAGACCCTAACACCTGGATTAATCCGGCCTATCCCACACTCTCAGGCACTTTGTCCCAGACCCTAACCCCTGGATTAATCCGGCCTATCCCACACTCTCATACACTGTGTTCCAGACCCTAACCATTGAATTGACCCGGCCTAACCCCACACTCTCAGACACTTTGTCCCAGACCCTAACCCCTGGATTAATCCGGACAATCCCACACCCTCAGGCACTTTTTTCCAGAACCTAACCCCTGCATTGAACCGGCCGCCCCACACTCTCAGATACTGTGTTCCAGACCCTAAACACGGGATTAATCCGGCCTATCCCACACTCTCAGACACAGTGTTCCAGACCCTAACACCTGGATTAATCCGGCCTATCCCACACTCTCAGACACTTTGTCCCAGACCCTAACCCCTGGATTAATCCGGACAATCCCACACCCTCAGGCACTTTTTTCCAGAACCTAACCCCTGCATTGAACCGGCCGCCCCACACTCTCAGATACTGTGTTCCAGACCCTAAACACGGGATTAATCCGGCCTATCCCACACTCTCAGACACAGTGTTCCAGACCCTAACCCCTGGATTAATCCAGCCTATCCTACACTCTCAGACACAGTGTTCCAGACCCTAACCACTGGAATGACCTGGCCTCC
>NC_092768.1:65270062-65276642 GCF_047496795.1 Chiloscyllium punctatum | reverse complement strand
CATCCCCCTCCATTTCTCTCTCGCACCTGTCCCTCTCTCTTTTGCCCTCTCTCACTCTCGCCCTCCCCCTCTCTCTCGTCCCCTTCCTCTCTCTCTCTCTCGCCCCCTCCCACTCTCTCGAACCCCTCACCTCCCTCTCTCTCTGTCTCTCTCTCTCTTGCCCCCTCCCTCTCTCTCTCCCTCTTGCCCCCTCCCACTCTCTCTCTCACCCCCACCCCCTCTCTTTCGGCCCGTGTCCTCTCCCTCTTGCCCCCACTTCCCTCTCCCTCTCGCCACACCTCCCTCTCTCTCTCCCCATCTCTGAGCCCCTCCCTCTCACGCTCTCGCCCCCTCCCTCTCTGACCCCCTCTCTCCCTCTCTCTCTCTCTCGCCCCTCTCCCACTCACTCTCGCCCCTTTCTCTTACTCTCAACACCTCCCCCTCTCTCTCGCCCCCTCCCTATCTCTCTCTCTCGCCTCCTCCCTTCTCTCTCTCTCGCCCCCCCTCGCTCTCGCTCCCTCCGCCTCTCTCTCGCCCCCTCCCTCTATCTCGACCCCTCGCTCTCTCTCTCTCGCCCCCCCTCTAGCCGACCTCCCCCTCTCCCTCGCCCGTGCCCCCTCTCTCTCTTGCCGCCTTCCCTCTCCCTCGCCACCTAGCTCTCTCTCCCTCTCTGACCCCCTCTCTCCCCCTCTCTCTCTCGCCCCTCTCCCACTCACTCTCGCCCTTTCTCTTACTCTCAACACCTCCCCCCCTCTCTCGCCCCCTCCCTCTCTTGCTCTCTCGCCTCCTCCCTTCTCTCTCTCTCTCTCTCGCCCCCTCCCTCTTTCTCTCTCGCCCCTCCCACTCTCTCTATCGCCCCCTCCCTCTCTATCTCTCTTGCCCCCTCCCTCTCTCTCTCGCCCCCTCCCTCTCTCTCTCTCTCGTCCCCTCCCTCTCTCTCTCTCTCGCCCCCCTCCTCCCTCTCTCTCGCCCCCTCCCTCTCTCTCGCGCCCCCCCTCTCTCTCTCGCCCCCTCCCTCTCGCTCTCTCGCCCCTCCCTCTCGCTCTCTCACCCACTCCCTCAAGCTCTCTCGCCCCCTCCCTCTCGCCCTCCTTCTCTCTGTCCCCCTCCCTCTCTCTGTTGCCCCCTCCCTCTTTTTCTCTCGCCTCATCCCTCTATCTCTGGCCTCACTCCCTCTCTCTCTCTCTCCCTCCCTCTCTCTCTCTCACCCCCTCCCTCTCTCTCTCACACCCTCCCTCTCTCGCTGGACCCCCTTACTCTCTCACTAGCCTCACTCCCTCTCTCTCTTGCACCCTTCCTCTCTCTCGCCCCCTCCCTCCCTCTCTCGTCCCCTCACTCTCCCTCTTTCGCCCCCTCCCTCTCTCTCTTACCCCACCTATCAGTCTTGCCCCCACTCTCTCTCTCACCTCTCCTTTCTCTCTCGCCCCTCCCTCTCTCTCTCTCGCCCCCTCCCCCCTCTCTCTCTCTCAGTCTCGCCCCGTCCCTCTCTCTCTCTCTCGCACCCATCCCCTGTCTCTCTCTCACCCCCTCCCTCTCTCTCTCACCCCCTCCTTCTCTCTCTCGTACCCGCCCCTCCCTCTCTCTCTCTCGTCCCCTCCCTCTCTCTCTCTCGCTTCCCTCCCTCTCTCTCTCTCACCCCCTCCTTCTCCCTCTCGCACCCGCTCCCTCTCTCTCTCTCTCTCGCCCCCTCCCTCCCTCTCTCTCTCTCTCTCTCGCCCCCTCCCTCTCTCTCTATCTCTCTCTCGCCCCCTCCCTCTCTCTCTCTCGCCCCCTCTCTCTCTCTCGCCCCCTCCCTCTCGCTCTCTCACCCCCTCCCTCTCTCACTTACCCCACCTGTCATTCTCGCCCCCACTCTCTCTCTCTCACCCACACCTTTCTATCTCGCCCCTCCCCCCCTCTCTCGCCCCCTCCCCCTCTCTCCCTCTCTCTCTCTCTCGCGTCCCCTCCCTCTCTCTCTCTTGCCCCCTCCCTCCCGCTCTCTCTCTCTCTCGCCCCCTCTCTCTCTCTCTCGCCCCCACCCTCTCTCTATCTCGCACCCCCCTCTCTCTCCATCGCCCCATTCCTCTCTCTCTCTCGCCCCCTCCCTCTCGCTCTCTTGCCCCTCCCTCTCGCCCCTCCTTCTCTCTGTCCCCCTCCCTCTCTCTCGTGCCACCTCCCTCTTTTTCTCACGACTCATCCCTCTATCTCTGGCCTCACTCCCTCTCTCTCTCTCGCCCTCCCTCTCTCTCTCTCTCTCTCTCTCGCACCCTCCCCTGTCTCTCTCTCACCCCCTCTCTCTCTCTCTCACACCCTCCCTCTCTCGCTCGACCCCCTTACTCTCTCTCTCGTCCCCTCCCTCCCTAACTCTCTCGTCCCCTCCCTCTCTATCTCTCTCTCCCCCTCCCTCTCTCTCTCGCCCCCTCCCTCTCTCTCTCTCGCGCCCACCCTCTCTCTCTCGTCCCCTCCCCCTCTCTCTCTTGCCCCCCCACCTCCCTCTCCCTCTCGCCATCCCTCCCTCTCTCTCTCCCCATCTCTGATACCCTCCCTCTCGCGCTCTCGCCCCCTCCCTCTCTCTCTCTCCGCCCCCTCCCTCTCTCTCTCACCCCCTCCCTCCCTCTCTCATCTCCTCACTCTCCCTCTTTCGCCTCCTCCCCTCTCTCTTACCCCACCTGTCATTCTCGCCCCCACTCTCTCTCTCACCCCCACCCCTCCCTCTCTCTCTCTCGCCCCCTCCCTCTCTCTCTCACCCCCTCCCTCCCTCTCTCATCCCCTCACTCTCCCTCTTTCGCCTCCTCCCTCTCTCTTACCCCACCTGTCATTCTCGCCCCCACTCTTTCTCTCACCCCCACCCCTCTCTCTCTCTCTCTCGCCCCCTCCTTCTCTCTCTCTCGTCCCCTCCCTCTCTCTCTCTCTCGCTTCCCTCCCTCTCTCTCTCTCGCCCCCTCCCTCTCTTTCTGCCCCCTCCCCCTCTATCTCTCACCCTCTCCCCCTCTCTCTCTCAACCCCTCTTTTCTCTCTCTCTCACCCCTCTCCCACTCTCTCTCGCCCCCTTTCTCTTTCTGTCATCCCCTCCCTCTCTCTCTCATCCCCTCCCTCTCTCTCTCTCTCGCCCCCTGCCTCTGTCTCTCTCGCACCCTCCCTCTCTCACTCTCTCACCCTCCCCCTCTCTCTCACCCCCTTCCTCTCGCTCTCTCGCCCCCTCCCTCTCTCTCTCGCCCCCTCCCTCCCTCTCACCCCTCCCTCTCTCTTTCCCTTCCCTCTCTCTCTTGCTCCCTCCCTCTTTCTCTCGCCTCATCCCTCTCTATCTCGCCTCACTCCCTCTCTCTCTCCCCCTCCCTCTCTCTCTCTCACCCCCTCACTCACGCTCTCTCGCCTCCTCCCTCTCTCTTTGCCCCTCTCTCTCTGTCTCTCTCTCTCGCCCCTCCACCCCTAATCTCTCTCTCGTCCCCCACTCACTCTCTCTCGCCCCCTTTCTCTTTCTCTCAACACCTCTCTCTCTCTGTCTCTGTCTCTCTCTGTCTCCCTCTGTCTCTGTCTCTCTCTGTCTCTGTCTCTCTCTCACACCCTCCCTCTCTCCCTCGCCTCACTCCCTCTGTCTCTCACCCGCTTCCCTCTCTCTCGCCCGCTCCCTCTCTCTCACCCCTCCTGCACTCTGTATCCCCCCTCCCTCGCTCACAACCCCTCCCACTCTCTCTCGCTCCCTCCATCTCTCTCTCAGCCCCCCCTCATTCTCGCCCCCTCTCTCTCTTACCCCCCACCTTTCTCTCTCGCCCCCTCCCCCCTCTCTCGCTCACCCCCTCCTTTTCTCTCTCGCACCCCTCCCTCTCTCTCGTCCCCTCCTTCTCTCTCTCACACACCCCCTCACCTCTCCGCTGTCTCATCCCCCACTCTCTCTCTCGCCCCCTCCCTCTCTCGCTCTCGTACCCTCCCTCTCTCTCGCCCCCCCTCTCTCTTTCAGCCCGTGTGTCTCCCTCTTGCCCCCCCACCTCCCTCTCCCTCTCGCCATCCCTCCCTCTCTCTCTCCCCATTTCTGATCCCCTCCCTCTCGCGCTCTCGCCCCCTCCCTCTCTCTCTCTTGCCCCCTCCCTCTCTCTCTCTCGCCCCCTCCCTCTCTCGCTCTCACACCCTCCTCTCTCTCTCGCCCCCCCTCTCTCTTTCGGCCGTGTCTCTCCCTCTTGCCCCCCCACCTCCCTCTCCCTCTCGCCATCCCTCCCTCTCTCTCTCCCCATCTCTGATCCCCTCCCTCCCTCTCTCTCGCCCCCTCTAGCCGACCTCCCCCTCTCCCTCGCCAACGCCCCCTCTCTCTCTTGCCGCCTTCCCTCTATCTCTCCACCACCCTCTCTCTCTCTCTCGCCCCTCCCCCTCCATCTCTCGCCCCCCTCTCACTCCCTCTCTGACCCCCTCTCTCCCTCTCGCCCCTTTCCCTCTCCCTCTCTCTCTCGCCCCTCTCCCACTCTCTCTCGCCCCCTTTCTCTTTCTCTCAACACCTCCCCCTCTCTCTCGCCCCCTCGCTCTCGCTCGCCCTCTCTCTCTCTCTCTCGCCCCCTCTCTCTCTCTCTCTCGCCCCCTCCCTCTCTCTCTCTCGCCCCCTCCGTCTCTCTCTCTCGCCCCATCCCTCTCTCTCTGTCACCCCTCCCTCTCTCTCTCTCGCCCCCTCCCTCTCTCTCTCTCACCCCCTCCTCCCTCTCTCTCTCTCTCACCCCCTCCCTCTCTCTGTCTCTCACCCCCTCCCTCTCTCTCTCTCGCCCCTCCCTCTCTCTCTCTCTTGCCCCCTCCCTCTCGCTCTCTTGCCCCCTCCCTCTTTCTCTCGCCTCATCCCTCCTCTCTGGCCTCACTCCCTCTCTCTCTCGCACCCTCCCCCTCTCTCTCTCTCTCACCACCCTCCCCCTCTCTCTCTCTCACCCCCTCCCCTCTCTCTCGCCCTCTCTCTCTCTCTCTCTCTCGCACCCTCCTCTCTCTCTCGAGCCCTCACTCTCTCTATCACCTCACTCCTCTCTCTCTTGCCCCGTCCCTCTCTCTTGCCCCCTCCCTCTCTCTTGCCCCCTCCTTCCCCTCTCTCTGGCCCACTTCCCTCTCTCTCGCCCCGTCCCTCCCTCTCTCGTCCCCTCACTCTCCCTCTTTCGTACCCTCCCTCTCTCTCTTACCCCACCTGTCATTCTCGCCCCCACTCTCTCTCTCTCACCCCCACCTTTTTCTCTCGCCCCTCCCCCTCTCTCTCTCTCAACCCCCTCTCTCTCTCTCTCGTCCCCTCCCTCTCTCTCTCTCGCTTCCCTCCCTCTCTCTCTCACCCCCTCCTTCTCCCTCTCGCACCGCTCCCTCTCTTTCTTCCCCCTCCCCCTCTATCTCTCACCCACTCCCCCTCTCTCTATCAACCCCTCCCGTCTCCCTCTCTCGCCCCTCTCCCACTCTCTCTCGCCCCCTCTCTCTTTCTCTCAACACCTCCCTCCCTCTCTCATCCCCTCCGTCTCTCTCTCTCATCCCCTCCCTCTCTCTCTCTCGCCCCCTGCCTCTCTCTCTCTCGCCCCCTCTCTCTCTGTCTCTATCTCTCACCACCCCCACCCCTCCTCTCTCTCTCGCGTCCCTCCCTCTCTCTCTCGCTCCCTCCCTCTCACTCTCGCTCCTTCCCTCTCTCTCTCGCCCCCTCCCTCTCTCTCTCACCCCACTCTCTCTCGCCCCCTCCATCTCTCTCTCACCCACCCACTCATTCTTGCCCCCTCACTCTCACTCACCCCCACCCTTTCTCTCTCACCCCCTCTCCCTTTCTCGCTTCCTTCCTCCCTCTCTCAACACCCCTCCCTTTCTCTATCGCACCCCTCTCTCTCTCTCACACCCCCTCTCACCCCTCCTCGCTCTCACCCCCTCCCTCTCTCTCGCCACCCTCCCTGTCTCTCTCTCGCCCCCTGCCCATCTCTCTCGCCACCTCCCCCTCTCTCTAGTCCCCTCACCCTCTCTCTCTCTCACCCCCTCACTCTCTCTCTCTCTCTCACACCCTCCCCCTCTCTCTCTCAATCCCTCCCTTCTCTGTCTCTCGGCCCGACTCTCTCTCGTTCTCTCTCTCTCTCTCTCTCTCGCACCCTCCCCCTCCGTCTCCGTCTCTCACACCCTCTCTCTCTCACTCTCCCCCTCCCTCCCTCTCTTTCAGCCCCCTCCCTCTCTCTCTGTCTAGCCCCCTCCCTCTCTCTCTCCCGTCCCCTCCCTCTTCCTCTCTCGCCTCCTCCCCCTCTCCCTCTCTCTCACCCCATCCCTTTCTCTCTCAGCCCGTCTCAATCCCTCTCGCCTCACTGTCTCTCTCTCCCACTCTCTCTCTCTCTCTCTCGCCCCCCTCTCTCTCACCCCCTCCCTCTCTCACTCACCCGCCCCTCCCTTTCTCACTCGCTCGCCCCCTCCCTCTCTCACACGCCCGCCCCATCCCTCTCTCACTCGCCCCCCTTCCTCTCTCTCTCGCCCCCCCTCTCGCCCCCTCCCTCTCTCTCTCGCCCCCAATTCTCTCGACCCCCCCTCCCTCTCTCTCTCTCGCCCCCTCCCTCTCTCTGTCGCCCCCCTCTCTCTCACACCCCTCCCTCTCTCTCTCGATCCCCTCCCTCTCTCTATCGCCCCCTCCCTCTCTCTCTCGCCCCCTCTC